>NW_017296792.1:8701-11448 GCF_001594075.2 Trachymyrmex cornetzi | reverse complement strand
TATTAAGTACATTTATATATACATTAATTAAGTTAATTTTATTATCTAAAAATTAAGAGTGTAGTGTAAGAAATTTAGAGGAAGTGGGCATAACAGAGAAGCTATCAGCGTCGAGGCTGTGTGGCTCAATGGCAGGACGGAAGTCTATCAACTCAGAGGAGAGACCAGGCTTCGATTCAAGACTCGGAGCGCCCTGATATTTTTCTAGTGTTGTTGCTTATTTCTTACAGTAATTTGACCACGTTTACAATTGACCACCTATTCACAATGCTTGAACAGTGGAAAATACTTTCCAGGCATCAGTTTCTGTGAGTGGATGTGATCATTTTATTTTACTTTTAATACATCCTGAAATGGTCCTGAAATCGTCCAGAAAATCCTAAAATAGTCCTGAATATATCTTAAATTAATCCCCGATAATACCACAATGGATGTCCAGCGGATGTATGTGAGACATAATGAGGCGCTCATGTCATAGTCCATTGGACGTCCTTGGACTACAATAGGACATCCTGTGGACGTCCCGTTTAGCCGGCAGGACGTCCACAAGATGTCCATGGGACGTCCCTGTGTTATTAGGGTAGTTGTATTTTCATTTTCTTAGAGTGAGATTTCACAGTAAGAAATTTAGAGCGCATTAAGCTCATGATGTTCGCGACAGGAACATCAATTCCACGTACTCCTGATTATTAGTAATCACTTTTTCACCAGTCACGATTTATTCAAATGTCGTTTTGACAATAAAATGAATTAATCGTGATTGATTAAAAGTGACTATCAATATTCATTATGGAATAAAAATGATTATATTTATAATAATCATTATCGTTACCTATTATTTTATTTAAGTGGGTACTATTTTATATACTCTTTAATAATATACACTGAAAATAAAAATTTGTTGAAAAACGCGAAATTTGTTTCATATAACCAAATTATTTAGTCCAATACGTGCAACTAAATATGTATAATATATAACAAAATAATTTGTTACTAGTGTTACGTTACCATGCTTCGTCGCATGCCGTGCTGTACTGACATCAACATAACAGGATAAAATTTACTGTAGAAGGAAATGAGAGTGGAGTGAACTTTCTAGATGTTACAATCAAAACAATTAATAACACAATAATTTTTGACTTGTATAGGAAACCTACGTTTTCAGGAAGGTACCTTAACTTTCATTCCAATCATCCTATGATGCACAAAAAAGGTATTGTCATCTCGTTGCTGGACAGAATAATATTTTTATCACATCCCAATTTTCACACCAAAAATATTACAAATATGATTAATGATTTAATTAATAATGGGTACCCCCTAGAATTTTTGTTTAATACTATTAACAATAGAATAAAATCACTAACATATAAAGTAGAACATAAGAATAATAAGAACAATGATTTATCAGATAGTCAAATTAAAAAATTTGTTACTTTGCCGTATGTCAACAATATAACGGAAAAATTAAAACACTTATACAAAAAATATAACATGAATGTAGCTTACAAACCGACCAATAGCTTATCACAATTCATAAAAACTGGCAAAGATAAACTCAATAAAAATGAAAATAATCATTTAGTTTACAAAATTAAATGTTTAAATTGCGAAAATTCTTATGCAGAAAACACAAAAAGGAAGTTAAAAACGAGAATTAAAGAACATAGAGCAGATATTAGGAAATTAAATAACACCTCCGTAGTTTCTCAACATCGCATTGAGCATAGTCATGACATGGATTGGGAGAATGTTGAAATTTTGGATCTGGAACCCTTTTTCTATAAACGTTCCATATCCGAAATGATACATATTAAGAAACAAAAGAGTGGACTAAACGAACAAAAAGACACAGACAGGTTTCCAGATGCCTATCTACCTATGATTCAGAATAAATATTAAAAATGAAAATCATTTGGAATTCAGTTAACAGATGGCAATATTCTCCTTACCACCACTTCTTTTACCATTTCCCTTCCAACAATGCCCCTTCCTACAGCCTCAGAACTTACCGGAAGATCTTAAGCAAACTATATATAGAATGTATTTTGGATAGTTAATCATTTTTTTTTTAATTTTGTATTAGAAAGTTATTAAAAAAAGAAAATTCAAAAAAATTTTTTATTTTCACAAGGAAGTTCCTCCATAGCTGATATCAGAATAAAAAGAATCTTAAGTTTAAGGTAATTGATAAAAATAGTTTCATTAAGGAATTATAATTAAATTTTTTATATACACTTTTTTGGAAAAAAATTTTTATATAATTTTTCGTTCCAGTTTGGGAACTTTAACTTATAATTTTCCAAGTTAAAAAATTATATGACTGTCAACTAACTAATAAAAACATTTCAACGATATTAATTTGGAAATTGGTCTGGAATTTTTAAATAACGACAAGAATAATTTAAGGAATCTTCAAAATCGAAATCAATTGATAAAAATTATTGTTAAATTGACGAAACTTTCTTAACTTAAAATGTTATATATTAAAATGTTGACCACAATTGTATAGTGTAGTAATTTAAAATTGTAATTCTAATTGACTTCTTAATATTTGAATAATTATATTATGCTAAAGATAAAATTTTATATTTAAAATTGACAAATTAATTTTTTCTTTTGATTTATCTAAATATGTTTGACTGATAATTGTAGTAACACATTATAATTTTATACTCGAAAAACATAATTTTATACTGAAGATGGCCTAATTAAAGGCCGAAACGTTTATACATTGTATTAAGTGT
>NW_017296792.1:6759-8537 GCF_001594075.2 Trachymyrmex cornetzi | reverse complement strand
CCAACAAAATTGAGAGTTCAGTAAAAACATACACAGATACTTTAACGCAATATTTTTTTGATATGCGAACTTGTTCGTGTTGAATATAAATAAATTGCTTTGTCTTAGATAACTGTTCACATTTCAAGCAATAAAATCATTTTACATTCAAACGAAAATTTATTTGAAACAGCAATATATATAGTTTGATAAATGCATATTTAATTTTATTAATTAGAATACAATTAAAATTGATATTCACGAAAATATAAACCAACTAAAATTTTGTTTCTAGAACTACATATATGAAGTTGTGTGTGTGTGTCTGTATCGAAAGATAAAGTCGAGATAACAAAATATGTGTTTGATACAAATAAAAGTTTGTTGAATGACTTCAATGTACTGTTCGTGTATTTATTGATAAAATTTAACGAACAATTTAGATAATTGATGCATTCACACATTTTGTCATTTTGACAGTAAATTTTCATAGAGCAATATAAGATAAGATAAGATAAGAACTAAATAATTTGTTGATAGTAGCAATTCCGCAATTGAATGAAAAAAAAATTTTTTTCATTTTTAATTATAGTCCTTATTTATTATTATTAATTTTATAGATTTATATGTTATAGAATAGTACAGTTCTACAAATAATTTATGAATTACAATTATTATGTATCGGATATGTTACAATTTTCGAAAACGCATGTGCGGTATCGACTGGATTCGAACCTAAGACCTCTGAGATGGTAACCTAACGCTAACGCTGAGCTAAAATCGCACGGTGTTTGAACAGTTTTAAAACTGATTGTTATTTGTCCCGTCTGAAAAACATTTATATCATTGATTCAAGTAATCGCATTGACAATCCAATTAATTCTGAAATACTAATCTGAATAATTCTTACAATTTAAGAAAAAAATATGGTCAGTTTTAATAAATATTTAGTTCAATACTACGAATTAAATATTTATTAAATATAGAGATATATTATTTGTGGTACAAGAAATATTTAGTCTTCATTTAACAATTTTTTTTATTAAGTAAATATTTATTTACCGTAAGTAAATGTTTAGTTGCACTCAGAGAAATCATTTTGTACGTACAATCAAAATTTTGTTAACATTTTATTAGTCATATATTAACAAAATTTTGGTTGTACAAAATGATTTCTTTAAGAATGTAGGCAGTATTGGACTAAACATTTATTATCAAAGTCGAAAGAGAGCCTGAGAGGGAGAGAATTTTATTATATATAGAGAAAAAAAAGTAATAATGAGTTATACCTTCCAATATCTTTATAATATATGATTCCACGGAAGCTTTTATTCCCCACGAATGAACAATGTTTGCCATGTTTCTATTAACACAATTTTGATCACTACACAAATTTACCACAGCTGTATTAAACTGTAAAAGAAACACAGTCGTTCTTGCGACAAATATCCTTAAATTAGGAATGGGATTAAAATTTTGTTACTAAAAAAAATAGATTCAACTAAATATTTTGCTTAATATAACCAAATATAATTTTATCCTTACAAAAATTTAATACCATTAAACAATAAACTTTGGTGATACTAATTGTTTGATGATACTAAATTTGTATAAGGATAAAATTACGTTTGATTACCTATATTAAAGAAAAATGATATTTATTTTCAACTAAGTCATATAATGAATCAACTGAGTTTTTATTTAGCCTAGAAATTTTAACAAATAATTCATTTATTTGATTTTGGATCGCGCTTTGTTCATTCAACAAAACATTTTTGAAGATAATACAAAAGTTATTG
>NW_017296792.1:2523-5746 GCF_001594075.2 Trachymyrmex cornetzi | reverse complement strand
AGGTAGGTTTTAACGGGTTTGGCAACGTGAGGCCGAGCATTGTCATGCTGTAGAATCGCTTTTTCGTGCCTCTCCGCGTATTGTGGCTGTTTTTCGCGCAATGCTCGGCTCAATCGCATCAATTGAAGTAGATACCGTTCCCCAGTGATGGTTTCGTTCGGTTTCAACAGCTCATAATAAATAACACCGACCTGGTCCCACCAAATACACAGCATAACCTTCGCAGCGTGAATATTCGGCCGAGGCGTCGACGTAGAAGCATGACCGGGCAGCCCCCATGACTTTCTGCTCTTTGGGTTGCTGTAATGAATCCATTTTTCATCACCCGTCACGATGCGATGAAGAAAATCCTTCCTTTTTTTTCGCTAGAGCAGTTGTTCACAGGCGAAAAAACGACGCTCAACGTCCCTTGGCTTCAATTCATAAGGAATCCAAGTTCCTTGCTTCTGAATCATTCCCAACGCATGCAATCGCTTGGAAATGGCTTGGCGGGTAACTCCTAATACTGAAGCAAGCTCTTCTTGCGTTTGGCACGGATCCTCATCGAGCAATGCCTCCAATTCAGCGTCTTTGAAGGTTTTTGGCCTTCCTTCACGCGGACGGTTGTCAACATCGAAATCACCGTCTTTGAAGCGACGGAACCAATCTCGGTACGTTGTTTCACTTAAAGGCATCTCCGTAAACTTTTTGGAGCTCTCGATGCGCTTCAGCCGCCGTTTTCTTCGAATGAAAGAAGAAAATCAATACTTCCCGCATATGACGATTATTTGGCACAAAATCAGACATTTTCACACAACCAAAAGAATATGACGTAAAAACAAAATCACTAATGTTTCGAAGCGGTTTGTTTACCATATGTCTAAGCTTGGTTCATGACGTTTAGGTTATGTCAGAATCGACCAGCACTTACTGCTGGAGCCATCTGTTGACAAACAGCGGGAACTTAGTTGCGCATAAAATATTTTATCAGTTTTATTTAGTTGAAGGAAACACGTCGAACAGTTGATGTTATACAATAATGCAATATTTAATCATTTCTTTAGAGAAAAATAATATTTACTTTCAACTAAACCATGTATAAATCAACTGAGTTTTTATTTAACCTAGAAATTGTAATAAATAATTAATTTAGTTAATTTTGAATCGCACTTAGTTCATCCATCAAAAAGTTTTGGAAGATGAACATAAATTTTTATTACTTTTAAAAATTAAAAATTGATGAAATCTGATGTTTATTTTAACAAAAACTTTGTCATATCTAATTTCACCGTTTGGTTGAAAATACACACTATTTATCAATTCTCTCAACATTGTTTAGTCAATTCGATATTTCGAAATTAAACAAATATATTACGGAAAGTAAATAAATGCCACGCAAAATTAAATAAATTCTACTGGTACTTCTATCACAATAATTTAGTTGAGTCGATTTAGTCATTTCAACTTAGATGGTTGACATAAATAAACTATATATTCTCAAGTGCAACTAAATAATGGTTGAATCAACCATTGGATAAACCAACCATAAACATTTTGTTCGTATAACCATTTTTTTTCAGTGTATAAATAAATAAAATCATTGTTTCTAAAAATGCTCTGTCAATCATGTACCAATTATTTAAACAAACATTATCAATATTTTACGACAAATAAAATGATAAAATATGAAAAAAATGTGTTAGGTTATCTTTAAATCTTTCATGAGATTGAGTGTTACTCATCATATATAAATGACAAGTGTATTTATACTTAAAGATATTGTGAGAAAACTCTTAGGAAGACAAAATCAAGAAATATCAATTAAATTTCTATCTAGATTCTAATTATTGAGCGGACTGTATACTGGCTATTGTTCACGTAGACTCCACTGCATATAGTTCACGTTAGAATCATTGATTCTGCATATTTATTCTCTATCGGCATACTGCCCGTGGATGAGCAAATTTTTTTAGTTCAAAAATTCTACGTGAATTATATGCATTAATTCCTTCAGACCCGGCGTATATTGTACATCAAATTTGAAGACATAGTATTGAATTCTATCGATCTCATCTGACAAAGGAAGTTTTATAATTGTCCGAAACCGATTTAATTCTCCATGAAATATGTTGTAAAATACACAAAAATCTAAAAGACACGTATCTTTTTATACGTGTGCTAACTTATGTTTAAGGAGTGAAACACCCTTTGAAAAAAAAAAGGTATTTTTCTTTCAAGCCGAATATCATCGGGAGTATAAAGATAGAAAAGAATTTTTTTAATAAAAGTTGTACGATTTCAAGAGTATTTTAAAGTTATAAAGAAAAAAAAATTTTTTTTATTTTTTTGTTTAACAAAATACCCCCGTAATTTTCTTTAATATTTAATTTTTTTTATCAAATTAAAGATTATTTTTTTGCAAATTCAACCATGCGTAATAAAGTTACAATACAACATATCATTTTCGAAAATTAATTATTAACGCTTCCGTATATACGCTATCCATGCTTATATGCGAAAGTAATTGTGTGTGTGTGTGTCGTCGGAACAATAAGATATATGAAAAGATGTCTTAAGTAAAACTTGTATAGTTTTTTACATGTGTTGTGTATTTATATTTTGTAAATATATAATATTTTTAAGATATACACTGCTCAAAAAAATTATGGCATAGAAAAATTGTGGGCAAAAATTGGCCAATTTTAGCTAACGATAACTTTGTGAAAAATTATCATAAGATAACGATTTTTTTTTAAATTAAAGCTTGAAATCTCTTCTTTAAGACGCTATGGTCAGATTTTAAGTTTTATGCACTCCTGCCATTGTAAGTCTCAAAAATATGAGGGTTTGTCATATTGAAAATTGCTAAGTTTAACGGAATGCACGGACTTTGTAAAATTTTTTTAGGGAATGCCGTATGCAGCGACATAAAGTTCAAACTTTCCTCTTTAATTTAAAAAAAAAATGAGTCGCTGTGATTTTTTTTGCAAAGTTACAGCACCTTAAAGTTACACTTGTATTTTTTACATGCATCGACATTATCATTACCTGATATGCAACACGACGAGATTGCTGTCGGATTTTGCACAGCGTGTGGGTGCGTAAATTTCAGTACGTTCTTCGGATGATATATACAACACAAATATGAGAAGAAAGTGTTTTCAAATCGTACTATTGCACACAAATATTGTGAATGATTGTCACGGACATTGGCGACATTCGGTACAGTATAAAATTTAAACTA
>NW_017296792.1:0-1835 GCF_001594075.2 Trachymyrmex cornetzi | reverse complement strand
CCGGCGTTATCGGTGTTTACATAAACACCCCGAAAAAATGCGTTTGCCGGCCGCCACCGCCGCCGCCGCCGCCATCGCCACTCCCGCGAACCCCGCACCAACCCTGAAATGCGTCGCGGTACTATAATGCGAATAAGATATTTTGTTTAGGAGATCAGTAACATGAAGCGAATATGACACGACGCGTTAAGAGAAGCGTTGATAGCAATTTTTTTTCCAAGAAGTGATAGGTGACACTAAAGCCGGGAGCGAGATCCCGACCTCATGGCCCGACTTGACAAATAGAAAGGGCTTAAATAGAGTGTAAGTCCGAATCATAGGTTATTTCATATAACAAGTTTAGTTGATTAGAATATTACAATTGTTACTAAGTTCAAAGAATAGTCTATTTGATATAATAAGTTTATTTAGCGAGAATATTATGTTTGTTTTTAAGTTTGAATAATAGTTTATTTGACATTATAAGTCTATTTGGCAGAAGTACGATGTCGATTAGCCAATCCGAATAGGAATTATTTTAGTTAACAGAGCGCTAGAAAAAATCATGTTCATTTTGTTTAAAGAGCTAGCGCCGTAATTAACGTTATAAAAAACGGCACGAAGAAGTAACGCGAAGGGAAACCGCGAAACCGAAAACATAACACCGCCAAATAAACGTAAGAGAGCAAGATGACGTTTCGCAAGCGTAAATCATATACCGGGTGTCCAGATAACCCAATTATCGACACGCGCAAATAAGGAGAGACGCACCGCGAAGACGCGATAGTTTAGGGAAAGAGAGACCAAATTGAACGCGGCAATAATATTTTTCAATCATGTACCGGGTGACGGCGAAAACCGGATTTCTCGGAGCAAAAACCAGAAATTAGAAAAACTGTAAACGTCAAGCGAAGTGAGGCGAAAAACAATAGAACATGACGTTTCGCGTAACCGCATATTATAACGGGTGTGCGAGAAACCCAGTTGTCACAAGCGAAATTTGTAATCTGAAAATTTCGAGAACGTTAAGCGTTTCAGGACCAAAAACAAGAGAAAATAGCGTTTGCAATAAATTCATATTATAACGGGTGTGCGAGAAACCCAGTTGTCACAAACGAAATTTGTAATCTGAAAAATCCGAGAACATCAAGCGTCTCAAGACTAAAAATAAGGAGAAATAGCGTTTGCGTTAAATTTACAATATAACGGGTGTCCAAGAAACACAGTCGCCGATACGAGAAAAAAGGAACAGTGAATAAAACGAAACGTAAAAACTCGCGGTAACAAACGTTGAGAAGCATAGCGCATTTAGCGATTCACGACATACCGGGTGTCGAAAGTACAACCCGCGAAGCGATATAAATAGGGAAGCCGATATATGTAATGCGAGCGGTAGAATAATTATAAGTTGAATTAATCATTGTGAGCAATACTTACCTGAAGGCCGGAGAACCGACGGGACTTTATCCGTGATGTAATGTACCTGAAAGAAAAGCAATGTAATTAATTTAAGTTTATATACATACTTACCTGCTGGCCGGGAGGCCAAAGAAATCCTATCGTTGACAACTGCTGTTCACGCGAGATACCTGAAATAAAAGAGAACATTCATGTAATGGGATCTATGATATATGCGGAATAATGTAATTAGAAACTAAGAGTAGCGAGAGCGAGCTAAGCGAACGCGGAGGCGTAGCATGTGAGCGAGGCGCTAGGGTCGAAGACCGTTGAGGGGATGGCGCGGATAATATAAGCGCGTGCGAAGCTGGAAGCGGGGAGTTGAGTCCAAAGAGTAGAATCGAATAAGTAGAAGAGTACTCTAACCACCCACTCGCGCACTGAAGCAGTGCGACGGA
>NW_017296791.1:0-303 GCF_001594075.2 Trachymyrmex cornetzi | reverse complement strand
TATCCCCCGCACCCCGCGCTCCCCTCAGAGGACCTGAGTTAGAATCCCCATACTATACCTACTGACCAGCAACTTGCAATTCATTTGAAGCAAATTAAAGAATGTTTAGAAACGAGCATGATTCAACTTGGGTAACTTCATGTTGATTTTTACCTCGATCGTGCTATGCTTTTCAAGGCGATAGCTAATAGAATATGACTTCCAGTAGCATTCGTACGTGGAGAATACGGTGTGTCGTGGATTCAAATACCCATATCTCAAGTAATATACATATTACTTGCGTTAAAGTGGTATTTTTTAAAT
>NW_017296790.1:6320-6951 GCF_001594075.2 Trachymyrmex cornetzi | reverse complement strand
TTGAAATAATTATGTAACAATATATATTATTATGAAAAGTAACTGATATATTATTCAAAGTCTGAGTTCAAAGTGAACATACATAAAGCGTATTCTCAAAAATGTAAACCATTAAAAATTCAACTTTTATCTGATAATATATTGTTTCACAATTTACATACATTACCATGACAAGTACCTGATGTGTTATCAAAGGTGCCAGTTTAAATAAAGCGTATTCTCAAAAATGTAAACCATTAAAAATTTAAGTGATTATCTGATAATACATTACCATGACAAGTAACTGATATATTATTAAAGGTGCCAGTTCAAAGTGAACGTATATCAAGTGTATCCTCAAAAATGTAACCTTTAAAAATTTAAATGATTATCTGATAATATATATATTACCATGACGAGTATTTAAATAAAGCGTATTCTCAAAGATGTAAACCATTAAAAATTTAAGTGATTATCTGATAATACATTACCATAACAAGTAACTGATATATTATTAAAAATGCCAGTTCAAAGTGAACGTATATCAAGTGTATCCTCAAAAATGTAAACTTTAAAAATTTTAATGTTTATCTGATAATATATTACTAGAAAATAAGTGCGATATGTTATTCTTAGTGCACAAGATATAAAA
>NW_017296790.1:5810-6073 GCF_001594075.2 Trachymyrmex cornetzi | reverse complement strand
ATGACACCATTTGAAGTACGAAAAGTATCATATTAGAACGGTATTTTCTAGAAAGTTCTAGAAGGAAGTGAATATATTACGTGAAATAATCAGTAAAGTATTCTTGAGGCTTTCACGGGTATTTCCTATATGACAATCTTGCGTTTCGCGGGTTTTCTCCGTGATTAAATCTATTCTTGGAATGCCAACGTTTCGTGAACTTTGCAGTCTACTTCATCAGGGCGAGGAGCATGGGCGAGAAGCAATGGATTTGAACACGGAGA
>NW_017296790.1:3582-3884 GCF_001594075.2 Trachymyrmex cornetzi | reverse complement strand
GTACTATCCCGCAGTTCGCAATACGGAGATGTATTAATATGAGACAACGTTTGCAGGACGTTATTGAAAATAGAGGTGGCAATACTAGGTTTTAGTCAAGTCTCAATATGTACAAGTCCACCAACAAGTCCAGTTTTTGGCTAACGAAAATGCATATGTACACACACACACGCGCGCGCGCGCGCAAACACACACACACACGAGGTGTAAAGTCCGACCGCGTAACCTCCCCGTGGTACACCTCGGGTAATGCTAATACCGGCGGCAACAATACAAATGTTTAGAGAAAGATCTGAAAATTT
>NW_017296790.1:2868-3086 GCF_001594075.2 Trachymyrmex cornetzi | reverse complement strand
CTGATTGATTTTTTACGGAGTTATACAAACAGAAGTGGATATCCGTCAAATCTGAAAATTTTATACAAATTTGACAAAAGTCTATGGCATGAACTAAAAATTGCACACAAATGCGGTTTTAAACAATCGAAAGAATGAATCTTTACCTTCAATTTACTTTTTTACTGAACGTTGTATGATTTTTTTTCGACGAGTTATTCGACATTGAATAAAAAGGG
>NW_017296790.1:2378-2717 GCF_001594075.2 Trachymyrmex cornetzi | reverse complement strand
TGTAAAATTTGTATAAAATTTTCAGATTTGACGGATACCCATTTCTGTTCGTATAGCTACATAAAAAATCAATCAGATCGAAATATCAATTACCGATTTCGAAAGTAGAGATTTCAAGCTTTAAAATGGTTTTTTAAAAATCTCGTTATGATCATTTTTTACGAAGTTCTTTTACATTCTTCTGAATTTTGACCTATTTTTGAGGTGGACTTAAGTGATCCTTTAATTTTTTTGCGTAGTGTATTATCAGATAATCATTTGAATTTTTGAATATATGTATATTGTGAAACAATATATTATCAGATAAAAGTTTAATTTTTAAAGGTTTACATTTTTGAG
>NW_017296790.1:0-2258 GCF_001594075.2 Trachymyrmex cornetzi | reverse complement strand
TTACATTTTTGAACATGGCTAGACTTTTCATTTTAATGATAGCTTTGGGCTATATCACATACTTTTCAGAGTACAAATACACAAATATCACAAATGGATATGTTTTCGATTCCTGTAACTTAACCTTGTATAAGCTATAATGAAGCAAATGGTACATATATATACTGAAGACTGAATAGTATATATGTAACTGTTATAATTACGATAAATATGGACCATATATTTTACTAATTTATTTCAATTGCAACGGAATGAATTCTTAATAGAATATTGTAAGTCACGAACCTAAATGACCATCGGACACTTTCAACCCCGATGACCCTGATCCTCCCACATATTAACATTGTCAAAATTACGACCCTGAGTGACCATAGGACACTTCCAGCAGACGAGGGTGAGAGATGACCAAAGGGGGCGAGAGAGGACGAAAGAAAGTGAAATAGGGCGAAAAAAGAGGAGTAGAGGGGGTGAGGGTGGGGGAAGGGTGGGGGAGGGGGAGTGCAATGGGTCAAAGTTGGTGGAGGGGTGAGTGAAGGGTGAGAGACAAGAAGGGTGCATGTGACTCCGGACAGAGAAAGTCTAGACACTTAATTCCTCGACGGCTATTACCTAGATGGTTAATAGACACCTTCTTCGTAGACGCGGTAAATACCTATACCTAAATGACCATCGGACACTTTCAGCAGGCGAAAGTATAAAAAACTATTAAAATTAAAATGGACAATTCACCTCCGACGACCCTGACCCTCCCACATATTAACATTGTCAAGATTACGACCCTGACTGACCATCGGTCACTTTCAGCAGACGAGGCTGAGAAATGACCAACAAAGAGAGCGAGAGGACAAAAGTGAGATAGGGCGTAAAAAAGAGGAGTAAAGGGGGAAGGGGTCTGTGGCGTGATGGGAGGGAGTGGGGAGGGGGTGCAATGGGTCAAAGTTGGTGGCGGTATGAATGAAGGGTTAGAGACATGAAGTGTGAGAGATACTTTAAAATTAAAATTCCGATAGCCTTGAGCGCGGACATTATTGACCCTCCCACATACTAACATTGTAAAAATTACGACCCTGAGTGACCATAGGACACGTCCAGCAGGCGAGGGTGAACATGTAGACAACACCTAGACGCCTACTTCTTCGACGGCGAACAGCTAGATGCCTATATCCTCGACGGCGAACACCTGGACTCCAACTTCCTCGAAGGCGTACATGTAAACAACACCTAGACACAAACTTCCTCGACGGCGAACACGTAGACAGCACCTAGATACCCACTTCTTCGACAGCAAACACCTAGACGCCCCCTTTCTCAGCGGTAAACACCTAGACATCCATTTCTTCGACGGCGAATACCTAGACACCCATTTCCTCGACGGCGAACACCTAGACACTCATTTCTTCGACGGCGAACACCTAGACACCAACTGCCTCGATGGCGAACATGTAGACAACACCTAGACACCCACTTCTTCGACGGCGAACAGCTAGATGCCTATTTCCTCGACGGCGAACACCTAGAATCCAACTTCCTCGTCGGCGTACATGTAGACAACAGCTAGACACCCACTTCCTCGACGGCGAACACCTAGACAACCATTTCCTCGACGGCGAACACCTAGACACTCATTTCTTCGACGGCGAACACCTAGACACCAACTTCCTCGACGGCGAACATGTAGACAGCACCTAGATAGATACCCACTTCTTCGACGGCGAACACCTAGACGCCCACTTTCTCAACGATAAACACTTAGAGACCCATTTCCTCGACGGGGAACACCTAGACACTCATTTCCTCGACGGCGATTACCTAGACTCCAACTTCCTCGACGGCGGACACCTCGACACCCACTTCCTCAACGGCAAACATCTAGACGCTTAATTCCTCGACAGTTATTACCTAGATGCTTAATAGACACCTTCTTTGTCGACGCGGTAAATACCTAGACCTAAATGACCATCGGACACTTTCAGCAGGCGAGAGTATGAAAAACTATTAAAATTAAAATGGACAATTCACCTCCGACGACCCTGACCCTCCCACATATTAACATTGTCAAGATTACGACCCTGACTGACCATCGGTCACTTTCAGCAGGCGAGGGTGAGAAATGACCAACAAAGAGAGCGAGAGGACGAAAGAAAGTGAGATAGGGCGTAAAAAAGAGGAGTAAAGGGGGAAGGAGTGGGTGGCGTGGTGGGAGGGGAAGGAGGAGGGGGTGCAATGGGTCAAAGTTGGTGGCGGTATGAGTGAAGGGT
>NW_017296789.1:13456-15711 GCF_001594075.2 Trachymyrmex cornetzi | reverse complement strand
ATTATTGCACATAAGCATGATTTGAGCACACATAAAATATTAAACAAATGCTTTAAGAACAGTATTCAAGTCATGCTTTTTACCTTTACGACGGATATTTTTACCTCAAAGCATGCGTTTGAAATTGAAGTCATCCTCATATTAAACACATACTTTAAAACTAATAATATATATACCGATTTTCACATATGGCGTATAGTTCAAGGACTAATGTAAACGAATATTTCAAGGATAATACTCAAAACTATATAACTATATAACATGTACGACGGAAAATTTACATTGTCTTCAAAGCATGCATTTGAAATAAACCATTCTTGTATTAAACATATACTTTGAGACCAACATTATAAAATGTTTATATATGATGCATATTTCGTGTATTATTGTTATTAAACGAAGATAGTATCTAAACTATACAGGGTAGAGGGAACAAAAACAGAAATCTTGAAAAATCTCGAAATATACCAGTTTCACAGAAAAGTGTTTCCGATAAAAATTGCAGGGCTTAAAATGATCTATGAACTGATATTGTCAGTTTGACTTTTAACAAGATATTTAATATTTCGTACACTGAAAGAAAAGATTGGCTGCTGCAGCAAATTATATGGTGAAATATGGCATAATATTTTCTATTGGTTGCAACTGCCAATTTTTGGTTGCTACAGCCAATTGTTGGTTGTGTTAGCTTATCCGCAATGTCAGTATAGGATTTCGATTAGCTAACGCAACTAAAAATTGGTTGCTGCAGTCAATTAAAAATGCTTTGGCATATTTAACCTAATTTGCTACAGCAACCAATCTTTTTTTTCAGTGTATTACAGAAACAACGATACATTTTTTAATATTTTAGAAGTTTTTGAACCAAAATGATATTTATTACACATCTAGCGCTATGAAAACGTTTCGACAAGCGTTATAAAAATGCGCAATAAGCAATGAAATTCCATTACAGAGATTAAGGTAACATTGACACTAACGATGCCATTCAAGGCCAAACAGATAACACCAATAAATGGATCTTTTTAAATCCTACACCATTCATACGAAACACTTTTCGGTGAAACTTATATGTTCCGACATTTACCAGAGTTTCCATTATTTTTCGCCTATCTGTATAATTAATATATACGACGAAAAGTTCACTTTGCATTCAAAGCATGCCTTTGATATAAATCGTTCTTGTATTAAACATATAGCTTAATTGAGACCGATGATATAAATTGTCTGTATATGATACATATTTTGGGAACTATCGTATTAAACGAAGATTTAGAAAATAGTTTCTAAATTATACACGGGAATATGTGCGGAAATCTTGAATCCTGAAAAGTCTCGAAACATTCAAGCTTCACAGAAAAGTGCTTCTCATAAAAGTTACAAGGTTTAAAATGACCTGTGTATTGATATTATCAGTTTGACTTTTACGTTACAAGGTATTTCATGCTTTATATTAAAAATACTGCGACACATTTTTTAAAATCTCAGGAAATTTTTATCCAAGAGAAGCTTTATTATATGTATAGCGTATAATATTTTGAAGACGTTTCGACAAGCGTTATAAAAATGCGCAACCTAACAGGGAGAGAGTTCTATTACAAATGTGACCTTAATATTAGCGACGCCGTTCAAGGTCAAACCAATGAGACTATTAAATGGATCTTTTTAAACTCTACAATTTTCACACGAAACATTTTTCGGTGAAACTTGTTCCAAAAATTTTCAGAGTTTCCATCCTTTTTCCCCTATCTATATAATTAATATATACGACGAAAATTGTACTTTGTATTCAAAGCATACCTTTGATATTAATCGTTCTTGTACGAAACGTTCTTATACAATATATATACGACCTCCCACAATCGAAAATCAAATTCGGAATAGGTAAAAAATTTAGTACTTTTTAGGTGCTAATTTAGTACCCTATTCCGAATTTTAGTGTTCAAACGGTTTAGCAGTAATTAAAAAAATGGGATGTTCAGCTTAATGGCAAGCTGGATCCCCATAAAAAATATATACCATGTACGTATACAAAAAATAAGTACACAGGGATTTCAGTGCTAATTTAATGCTCTAAAATAGAGCAAAACAAATTCAAATATAGCTTTAATTCAAATATTCCAACATGTATTAAACACTACACCGTCGTATACGATACCTATATTTAGAGAGCTCGTGGTACACATATTTTTAATAGTATTCACATCTAAAATGATGTAGATTTTATATATATTCGAAAAATAAGATTCCAATTT
>NW_017296789.1:8009-13261 GCF_001594075.2 Trachymyrmex cornetzi | reverse complement strand
CGCGCTATTGCGGCGCGTAAAGACAATCCTTTGATTATCTCTAACGGCGCCGCACTGCGCGGCAACCCTTTGACAAACGTCGCAACAGTCGCGGCGAAACCCTCAAAAGAAATTTCCATAAGTGAATTGTCCATGAATTTTCACAAAATACATTGTCACTAATGAAATACGATTACAAAATACATCTCGCATTTATAATATTATCGACTTTCTCTGCCTTATCGAAATTGAGATGAAGAGGAATTCCATACAAAATAGTCAATCAACGCAGTGACTTCGATGGCTTGCAAAGAGCACTAAAATCGGAAATGTATAGATTTTGATACTACTGTAAGATATATTTTTAAAAAAGGTAAAAAAAAGGCGCCAAGTGTTCATGTACCTTCCATAAAAAACTGTACTTTACATAAACTAAAAAAAATCCGTTACATAAATAATATAATTCAAGTGGTAATATTTTGTTAACTTTTTATTATAAATTACCCCTCAGTAGTACGTATGCATGTATAAAAAAAAATGAAATTAAATCTTTAAATTACGCCAATTGGAAAAAGAATATATAATTTCTTGCAACATATAACACATACTATTGTATTTTATAAATTGCGAAAAGAACATATATTTTATTGCAACATATAATTTAATTAACGAGACAAAATGATACGTACCTTTATCTTTCTATTCAAGAGTCTTTTATATTTGCAATGGAATACATTTAATCTCAAAAAGTTAAAGACGAAGCATCACAAAATGAGAAAATTTTATGAAAATAAAATTTTTTATGTAAAAAAACTTGGCGCGCTGCTAGACCTCAAAATATAATAAGTAAATGTTACAGAAAATGTTTACTGTAAATTTTACAGTAAATGTTACTGTAAAAGAAATAAACAATGTTTACTGTTTAATTAACATTAACTAACATTAAAATTACAATACAATTACAATTAAGATTATAATTAATTTTAAATCTACTTTTAATTTTAACTTAAATCGCATGCTTACAAATCTGAAATCATTATTCTAGTCTTATACGCTTTTATAATATATAACGCACACCATACAAATACTTATTCTACGAGTATAATAAATCTAAGCCGCATACCTATCTAAATCTGGTCGCACATATGAACACGCTGCATATTATTAATTCTCTTTCTTAAATCTCATATTTGGTATTTTTAATTATTTGCTCGTACACACACACACACGCGCGCGCGCGCGCGCACGCACGCACGCACACACGCACACACGCACACACACACGCACACACGCGCACACACACACACGCGCGCGCACACACACACACACACGCGCGCACACACACACACACACATACACACACACACACACACTGTATATTGTTAGTCCACCTCATTTTCTTTCTTAAATCTGTTCATCATTTTTTTTATTCCATATCATTTGATGATCATCTTATTATATTTTGAGGTCTAGCAGCGCGCCAAGTTTTTTTACATAAAAAATTTTATTTTCATAAAATTTTCTCATTTTGTGATGCTTCGTCTTTAATTTTTTGGGATTAAATGTATTCCATTGCAAATATAAAAGACTCTTGAATAGAAAGATAAAGGTACGTATCATTTTGTCTCGTTAATTAAATGTTATATGTTGCAATAAAATATATGTTCTTTTCGCAATTTATAAAATACAATAGTATGTGTTATATGTTGCAAGAAATTATATATTCTTTTTCCAATTGGCGTAATTTAAAGATTTGATTTCATTTTTTTTATACATGCATACGTACTACTGAGGGGTAATTTATAATAAAAAGTTAACAAAATATTACCACTTGAATTATATTATTTATGTAACGGTTTTTTTTTTAGTTTATGTAAAGTACAGTTTTTTATGGAAGGTACATGAACACTTAGCGCCTTTTTTTTACCTTTTTTTAAAAAGGTAATTTTGTTAAGATATCACGCATTTTGTAGTTTAAGCATCTTATATGATTAATAATATATCTCTTCATACGTGTGCGTATTATTAAAACATATTATTTATTATCAACTTTTTGTAAAAATAATATGTAAATGTTTTTAGCACCTCTAGGCCATTGCTTTTTTGTAACTTGCGTATCATCAGCTTCAATCCAAGATGAACCTTCCCTACACATACTTATAAAATGACCGTTTTTGATACATGAACCATAATGAAATATAGCATTCATAATTTTATACGGCTGTCCAGCTATTAGTATTTTACTTTTTGGAAGAGCACATAAATTTATTTTTTGTGGTACTTTCACTAATGTTCCATTTTGGTATGAAAATGAAATTAAATGGATAATAATTATCTGTTTTGTCAATGTTATTTCATTTTTAAATAACATATCATTTCCTTCACAACGTTCACATAATTTGTCATTTAATTTTTTAATCCAATGTGAAAATGAAATATTTAGTAAATCATTAAGATTAAAACTTTTCTTGTTCGAATTGTTAACAGAAATTGAGAGAATAAAATTATTATTAGTAGTAATTTTTGTATCACCACATGTTATACATCGACAAGTAGAAATAATTTGATGCTCAACCAATTTTTTTATAAAATCGTATTTAGTACAAAGAGCTATAAAAAAATCAAATGCATCTCGTTTAATACAAGTCAAAAAATTCTTACCTAGATATTCTCGTACTGCGTAGATACTCAAATTAAGTATTCCGTTTTCATATCGATGCACTAATATACTTAAAATATTTAGTTTATCAGAATTAAGTAAATGTTTTCTAATAATATTTAAATGAAATAAACATTGTAATGTAGCATTGGCATAGCATGAAACTTTGTCAGTATTTTGAAAACCACGTATAACCCAAGATGTAGTATTTTGTCGAACTTTTTGATCTGACTGTTGAACGGAAGTTATTATTTTTGGTAATGCCCACATCTTTAACTTTACGATAACGCTCTTTTGAAATAGCAATAATTTGTGCTTCTGGTTTATGTAATCGTTTTAGCCAATTATAATTGCTTCTTCACTAGCTATTATAGATGAAGGATCATAATTAATCAAATACAATCCATCTAAAGATGTTACTCGAGATAATGTAACATAAATTTGACCGCAACTAAATACAGAATTACCTATATCCATAACAACGTTCTTCATGGTTAATCCTTGACTTTTATGAACGGTGATAGCATAACTCAAAGATAAAAGAAATTGTTTTCTAATAACAAATGCTTTATCCATCACTTGAAACTTCACACTTACTCTTTCAATAAAATATTCTAAACCAGATGATAAAAGAAGTTTAATTTTTTCTACATAATTAGTATCCTGCACAATTGAAATAACTGTAGCAATTGTGCCATTAACAAGACCCAAACTGGCATCAATATTGCGTCTTATCATAACTTTTGCTCCAATTTTAACTGAAATTTGTTTTGAAAGTCCAGCTGTTCTACTATTATTATCATCATTATCCGTTAATATTTTTGATACTCTTTTTTTGATATATGGAATACATTCAATCTCATCTTCAGCAATTAATAATATTTCTTTTGAAGAAATACGATTTAACATTGCAGTATTGAGAACATCACACATATTACAAGTAGGCAGTAAACAAACAGTATCAGAAGGTAAATTATCTATAAAATTACATATTTCATTTAATCTTGCTTCTTGAGACTCATTTTTTAAGGATATTTTTCTTTTTTTGAGAATGTCAGAATCAGATTTTGTTACTAAACCAATACGAATTCTCGAGAGTAATTCACGATAAAATTCGTCTCCTTGCTGGCGCATATTAATTGTCAATTCGTCATAGTCAAATAAAGTAGTCCATAGATTAACAGTATGTAACGAACCAAGAAATTTTTGAATTTTTTTATTCGATAAACATACAAAGGCAGGATCTTCATGTACAGGAGGTAATTGAAGCAAGTCTCCAAATAAAAGAATATGTTTTTGACCAAACCATCATCACAATCGATAGTATTGAATATTTCAGATAATCGTATATACAATAAAATTAAATTAGATATCATTGATACTTCATCAATTATAAAAAGAACAACATCTTTGAGATCTGCTCGTAAAACTTTTAAAACGTGATCAGCTAATGGTTTGTACTTAGGAATATTACCATGTTCAACTGGTAATTGAAACAATCTATGTGCTGTCAAACCATCAATGTTAAACGCTGCTATACCAGTGGGTGCCGCTATAGCAGTATCTTTGCTGAGATTTTGTTTTATCCAGCATTTAATAGTTTTAATCAAGAAACTTTTTCCGGTACCTCCTTCTCCACTAACGTACAATCGTAATAATTTTTTATCTAACATAACGGTATTAGTAACGTTATCGAATACTCTTTTTTGATCTCCATTTAATTTTAACATCATTTCAGATATATCGATTTCTTCGTTACATTTATTACCAAGATCTTGCATTGCTTCACCAGCTTGAATATTTTGAACACCTATCGGATTATCAGGATCATCTTGTGACTCATGCTGTTTCTCGTCTAATTGTTGTTGAACTAATTGATTTGCTGTTTCTAATGCTTTTTGCAATTCCTCCATTCTTTCATGATATTGCAATGCTTGAACAAGATATAATTCTATCTTGTGAAATGATTCTGCATATGTATCACATCCATTTTTAAGCTCTTCTATTTTCCGCCATGGTTTAAACATAAGAAGTAATGAAAAAAAATACTTTTCCGGCTGCGTATTAACACTATATTTATAATGATTAATAAGATATCCACGCTGTCGCCGTTTAAGATAATAACCATTGTTCATCTTATAATACGTCATATTTTTACTTCGTGGTTTGATTTTCGTAATATCATACCATTTTACAAATTCGTATAAAGACGTCGATTCAAATTCTTTCGGTCTATATGGATAATGATTGTCTATTATAGATAGACAAAATATATCTGTAGAATCTGCGTCAAGAGCTTCAACTTCTTTACAACTTTTAACTTTTCTGTATCGTATTTGATTAACATCTAACCATTTAATACTCGTATTTTTATCAGTCCCATATAAAGGAATACCTAGCAATGTATCAGCAGCTTCAAGAGCTCCACATTCCCTATTATTCATGAATCGTAAACCAATATTCCAAAGATAGTTCGCCACTTTTCTGTTTTTCTGATTTTTACTTTCAAGATTAGAATCGGATAATTCACTTTTCCCTTCTTTATTAATATATTTAGTAACATATCCAGTAAGAATCGTAGATTTTTCAGCAAGAAATTGTATATCCATATTTC
>NW_017296789.1:2611-4085 GCF_001594075.2 Trachymyrmex cornetzi | reverse complement strand
GGGGCTCGTTTGAAAGGTATTTTCGAGACGAATTCAGACCACTGGTCGTAGATGGCGCTGCGAGGGTTTTTCGCGTGGATATTTCATTTTTAAGCGTTTAGTTGTAGTAACGTTAAAAATGATGTAAATCGCCGAAACACGTGATTCGATTTTTGAAAATTTAATTCTTTCAAAAGTTATTAGACCGTCCCGGTACTTTTGGCGGACCCTGTATATATATACACACACACACACACACTTGTATGTATATATATATATAGAAAACCGAGAATTTTGGATGCTCGGATGCCCGCAACTCGCTGACTCGCGTAAAGACACGCGTTCTTGGAATCTGTAAAAAAGATATTTATTTATGCAATATACAATGTATATAAATTAATAGAATTTAATAATAAAAAACACAATGTTAAAATTTAAAAAAATACGCTTAAGGCATTAATTTCTATAGATTGTGTTTTTCACATGTACAATACCTGACCAGTAATTATTTTCAGTAAAGGTAGAAAGTTACTTTTCAGAAAAAGTAATAGCAATAGTAACCTCTTATATTTTTGCAATAAATTACCTAGAAATTTTCACTTCTGCTGCTCTATTAGACCGCCTTCTCCTGCTCTTCACTAAAAAATTTAGAAATTTTCTCCCTCTTCTCTCTCTCTCTCTCTCTCTTTCTCTTCCTCTGCTGTTCCACTCTTATTTTTGTTATAATTAAAGCCTGCAATAAATAAATTGTATTGTTCACTTACAATTAAACTGTTACAAATTAAAAAACCAATACTATTATATCATACTTACTCGTAATTAATTTATTATTATATAATTACAACTTTTTTTATTCTTCTTTCCTTTCTCTTTGTGCACTAGTAAACACATATGTATACAATTAGTGTGATTTGAATATCGAACGATATCGATACATGTAAATTTGATACAATCTAATATTATTTATTTCCGTTGTCATATAAACGAGATAAAGTGTAAGGGCTATCGCACATGAAATGCAAAACAGAGCATAAGCATAATATAAGACTGCTGGACCAATGAGCATCTAGCATAATGTCGCCATATTGATTTACATAAGATGCTCATTGGTTTAGCGGCCTTATGTATTGCTTATGCTCTATTATGCATTTCATGTGTGAGAGCCCTAAGAGACCAGACACAAGCTTTTGCATAACGCATAACTCAAAGTGCATAAGAGAATCGACCAATCGAAATTCTTCTTTTCCATGGAATGGGAGGAAAGGAAAGATTTTGATTAGTTGATTCGTTTATGCACTATGCATTGTGCTTTATGCAAAAGTCTGTGCCGCGGCCTTTACTGTCATCTGTGCAACCCATCACCACGAAGGAAAATGATGAAGAGAGAGAGATGAAGAACATGGACAATGATATATATATATATATATGATATATATGATTGATATATATCATATATATATATGATATATTATATATATATATATATATCATATAT
>NW_017296789.1:0-1090 GCF_001594075.2 Trachymyrmex cornetzi | reverse complement strand
CATAAATTGAATATTATTTATTTTATTATTAAAAGATTACAACATTTTAATATTAAACGACAAACATTTATTGTTGAACACTGAAATTGGACAATAAACAATTAAACATTACAATAAAATATTAATTATGTTAATATTTAAATAATAATATTTTAGCGTATTTTCTCTATTTCTCCTGATCCTTTTCCCCTTTCTCTTCCTCTTCCTCGTCCTCTTCCCCTTTCTCCTTTTTTTCCACGTCCTCTATACCTTTTTCCTCCTCTTTCTTGTCTTATTCTTCTCCCTCCTGTCCCATAACGTTGATTATAGACCTCGCTCATGTCAAATATAAAATTGAAAAAGTTCCTCGATTTATGGCGCAATCCACCTTTTGTGCCTCTAAATTTGTAATCTATAAAATTAAAATAAGGTAAGTAAAACAATAATTTTTGATGCTTTCAAGATTATTTGCGGATTACCCCTGTGTCATAATTTATTGCTCATGCTTACATTTCATAAACCTTGCTGTTCACTTTATTAGATGATGAGCGTACTGATACTCTACATACTGATGCTGATAAAGTATTAGTGCATGCCTCTAATGAAGTAAACGATGAGGTTCACGAAACGTTGGCATGAACAATGGATTACGACACGACGCGATAACTCGCAAATCTTTTGAAATTTCTGAGGTAGGTAAAGCTATTATATTAAAAATATTATTATCACACACACACCCCCTGATTTTGTCACAGAAGGATCTGTATGATCTGTGGCCATGATAAGCAGATGAATAGAGGAATAATAGTAGCATGAAAAAAGGCGCGAGAGAAAGAGAGAGAGGGGAGGGAAAGAGAGGGAGAGGAAGATAGAGAAAGAAAGAGGAGGGGGATAAGAAAAGCAAATATTTCAGTATAATCTACTGTTAATTGTAGTAATACGTAGAGGGGTAGCAGTACAGTACCTAATGGAAAAACCCGAGGAATTATAGCGGCAGTGGCATTCCGCGAAGGAATGCGGGCAATGCGGGCGGTGGTAGCCTGCGGAGGACCGGTGGCGGCGGCGGCGGCCTGCGGAGATGCGGCGGCGGTGGCGGCTTGCCGAGGAACGG
>NW_017296788.1:459-968 GCF_001594075.2 Trachymyrmex cornetzi | reverse complement strand
TTATTTTATGTGACGTTAATGAGGAGATACTGAAGTCTTTGCTTTTAATTTTTCGTGAGAAAGCTTTTTATTACTTTTTAACTCTCTTACGCGTTGGTAACTCCAGGTCTCCGTAAAGTGAGAAAGAGAAAAAAAGGCTGCGTGTGTCCGTTGGACGTAACACGTGTATGTCTCTTGGTTTGAATAATTATAACAATTGCAATTTATTTACAGGCACGTCCATCTACAACTATGCCTTATATCACGCAAACTAAACAAAGTATTCATAGTACAAATGTTAATACAGATGGTATGGTACTTTAACAAAGCTTTAAGTATCTGTCAATTATTGTATCATTTGCTTGGAGATCATCGGATTATATGGACATTTATGTCTGTCGTCAGCTGTTTAATTAACGATTATCAGTTCGTTTTAACGAGTATTTTATTTCTCACATTACACTACATGTGTCAAACTGTTTATAATAAGGTATATATTATAACAGAACAAAAGCATTAATAACTATTTA
>NW_017296788.1:0-247 GCF_001594075.2 Trachymyrmex cornetzi | reverse complement strand
TCTTCGTTAAAAAGTTATTAACAAAGAAAATTCAACTATAACACGAAAATTCCCTGCTTTAAAATATGTTTGATAGTCGTGCACTGTAAGGGACGCTGTGCCGTGCCGACGACGGCAACTTTGACATATGTTGTCAAACAGACAATTATGGAAGTCCAGCAACTCTTTGCAGGGATGGAGCGAAGTGAAAGTCGAAGGTGTGAGTCGTGCGCCCTTTTGCAGGAGGGATGGCGATTAAGAGTCGAAG
>NW_017296787.1:0-647 GCF_001594075.2 Trachymyrmex cornetzi | reverse complement strand
ACACGACGAGAAACATTTTGATTACTGAGCGATTTCGCTCTACGCAGCTCTATAAATAGGCCCGCTCGCGATATCGTTTTCAGTATTTTGTGGAAGGAGGAAATATGCGGTTCGTGCGCCAATCGCGGATGATTAAAGTGACGAATCTCGACGGCAAAGTACAAACCGATAAAGAGACGCGTAAGCATGGCAACATGCTACCGGCCTCTATACGCGCGATCGTCTGCGGACCATCAAATTGTGGCAAGACGAACGTGTTGATAAGCCTATTGGTAAGTCCGCACGGCGTAAGATTCGAGAACGTGTACGTGTACTCGAAATCGCTGCAGCAACCGAAATATCGATACCTGGCGAATCTGCTAGCTCCTATTGAAGAAATTAGCTATTTTACATTCTCCAATAACAGCGACGTCATTCCACCGAGCGAGGCGCTTCCGAATTCCATCTTTATCTTTGATGACGTGGCATGCGACAAGCAGGACGCGATAAGAGAGTACTTTTCAATGGGACGGCACGCGGACGTCGATTGCTTCTATCTCTGCCAGACGTACGCAAAGATACCCAAGCACCTTATCCGCAAACAGGACAATGCAAATCTATTGATCCTGTTCAAACAGGATGGTACCAATCTGAAACGCGTGTACAAC
>NW_017296786.1:11098-11725 GCF_001594075.2 Trachymyrmex cornetzi | reverse complement strand
AAATACCAAATATGAAAAGTAATGAAGATATTTAAGAAAGAGTATGAGGTGAATTAATAAAATGCAGCGTGTTTATATATGCGAGCAAATTTAGTTGGGCATGCGGCTTAGATTTAATATAGGATGAGTATTTATATGGAGCGCGTTGTATATCGTAAAAAGCGTATAAGAATAGAATAATGATTTCAGATTTGTAAGACATGCGGTTTAAGTTAAATTTAAAAGTAGATTTAAAATTAATTATAATCTTAATTGTATTATAATTGTGATTGTAATTTTAATGTTAATTATTGTTAATTAAACAGTAAACATCGTTTATTTCTTTTATATAACGTTTACTTATTATATTATGAGGTTTAACAGCGCGCCAAGTTCTTTTACATAAATAATTATGTTATTTTAATAAAATTTTCTCATTTTCTGATGCTTCGTCTTTAATTTTTTGAGATTAATGATTGTATCCCATTACAAATATAAAAGGCCCTTGAATAGAAAGATAAAAGTACTTATCACTTTGTCTCGTTAATTAAATGTTATATTTTGTAATAAAATTTATGTTCTTTTCGCAATTTACAAAATACAATAGTATATGTTATATGTTGCAGGGAAAATATATATTCGTTTTGC
>NW_017296786.1:7063-7744 GCF_001594075.2 Trachymyrmex cornetzi | reverse complement strand
ACCTTAATATACATACATCTATAAATAAAAATTCCGTGAAAAGAAAGACAATCTAATCTAGATTATCTGTGTCTATTCCGTTGTTCAATACTTGTTGTTTGAACGGCATTTAATAAACGTTATATATCTCCCTTATCTCCCAGTGAACATATCTTACAGTGTAGTTCCCACAACGTTCTTAGAGAAACTGCGAAAACTATTTCTGAAAATCTTATAAAAAATATTATAACGTGTTTGTGTCTCGAACAGCAAGAACTAATTCAGCTAAAATATTAGCCTACCGCTCGGAAACTATGACAGAGACACTAGAAAGAACGCTGGCACCATTAATGACCATCGACGGGTTCTGCAATTTGGGCGTGTTCGAATATCCTGTTGGACAACTTAGGTCATATATTTCTTGCCTGTATGCTTTGGCCAAATGGAGCCTTCTTATATACTTCTATTACTATCCAGAAAACATCAGGTTTTTCCAGACGACTAAAATGATATTCATCGATGATATCGTACAGTTTGTCACCATTCCACTAATTCTCATTAGTATCTGTCGTTTTAAGGTAAAAATTTAAAATGTACTTCCAGCCATTATATGCTAATACTTGATCTTTTAATATTACTTGTCATTTGTTTAATAGTATTTTTAAATGAGAGCATTAAAGGAGTCTTAAATTCACAATTATA
>NW_017296786.1:4393-6708 GCF_001594075.2 Trachymyrmex cornetzi | reverse complement strand
TAAAGATCTAAAATCTATTGCCGAATAAACAATTCAAACAGTGAAATATACAAAATTATAGACTTCTTTAATTATTACAATAAAATATAACAGCGAAATTTAACTGGGTGTTAGGAGACTGCGCTGGGTGCTATCTTGCGCAAAAATTAATTGTGAATAATAAATTTGTACGATTCGGCTTACGTTTTGAGCCAGCCTCAGTAATAATTATCGCTAATCGCGCTAAATACTATGTCTACCTGTATATCACAAAATCGTAGTTCCCTCCAATTATGCAGTCGCAGTGGAAATGCGGTGAGAAACAATCATCCTCAACATAGTCTGATGTTGTGCCAACCAATTGCAAAGCTGAGTGGAGCAAATGGTGGATCTCAAGATATTATTTGTATCAAGATTTTTTGGACAGATAGAGATTAATTTTAGATTATTTAAAAATAATATGGCAAAAACTGACCCCACCTCCAACATGATCACACGCGAATCCAAACATCGTCAATCCATTAAACAAATTTAAGATTCACGATTATCAATGTGCGATTAAAAAAAGTTTAAGACCCAAAAAAGACTGTCATGTTTGTTCCGATGTTGGTCACATGGTAACCGTTAAAACAAAAAAAGATATGGCATCATAACATAAAGAAGCCTGTCGGCCAATTATAAAAATAAACATATTATAACTTGTTGAGAATATCTATGTAACCATAATTTAATGCCTCAGAGTCAGTTTGAATGTTGAGACCATTTGATTGGCGATTTATGTAGAGTATCTCCGACATTGTTCGTTTATTACATTTTTTCTCAGTATCCAGAATTCTCACATTATCCCAGTCGAAGTCATAACTGCAATACACCCTATGCTCTGTGATAACTGAACGAGTGGATGTAAATCTACATATATGGTTACGATGTTCTGCTAATCTCGTTTCTAATTTTCTTCCCGTTTGGCCTATATAGGAATCGCAATCACGATCGCATTCGATCTCGTAAATCACATTCGTTTTGGAAAATCTTTGCAAAGGTTCTTTGTGTATTGTAATAAATTTTATAAGTTTATTGATACTATAATGAACAACCACCTTATAAGACAGACCATTAATAAATTTGCAGAACTTATTAGATATTCCATTGATGGAAGAAATTGTAATTCATCTGATTTATTCTTTTTTAGTCTTGAAATCTTTAGTAGAAATCTTATAATTATAATTGGATTTTTAAATTAATTTTTTTATCCTATCAGACAATGTTTCAAAAATAAATTTCAGCGGATAGTCATTTTCTAATACAATTTTAATCAAAAAATTTAAATTTCTTTTGTAAAATTCTGAATGTGAGAAATAAAAACTCTTTCGATGATACTCTTCTTTTGTGAAATCGTATTGTGAGATCAATAATTCAAAAATCTGCCCGAAAAGGTGGGTTTTTTTGCAGGGTTGTTAAAGTTACTGTTTTTTAGTAACGCGTAACAGTTATTGTTATTTGCGGTAAAAAGTAATTCGTTACTCTTTACTCGTTACCGATTCTAAAAGTAGAGCTTTATTGTCACTTAAAGTAACGAAAAAATCATTACTTTTTTGCTATTGTTCAAAAATGATTGCATTTATGCAAATTATAACTACATAAGAACAAATCGTTTTTTAATATATATTTTTGTTTTATTTTATTTGTTCTTCATTTCCTCTTTAATATGATACTCTTTAATAATGGAATATTTAAATTTGTGCATATATCTTAACTTTAAGTTAGAAATACTTTATATCGCTAAATCAGGAATTTTTGTTTAATAATAGAGATAACTGTTGCTGAACATGTCCATCTGTTAGACAGTACCGTCAATTTTGACGTTTTGTACTACTTTCTACTAGCGGGAGCTCTGATTAACCACTGCTTTTCCGCTTTCTGCTTTTCCGTGGTGTAAACGCGTCCTTATTAAAATAATCCTATATAAACGGAATAACGAAAAAAAGACGTAAACTTTCGTTATTAGAAGTTCCTGAAAATTGTGATTTAGTTATCATTACTGTTACTCGTTAGTAAAAGTAACTCCGTTACTCATTCGTTACTAAAAAATAACGAAATTAGTATCTTCGTTCCTTTTTTATGTACCGTTAGCAACCTTGGTTTTTTGTACCAGTCAAAAATTAGACCGTCATTCTTTAAAAGAATAGTAGTGTCTCAGAAATTAATGGTATTACCCCTCACATCCATCATAAACTGCAGTCTCAGGTGAAAAGAGTGGAATTTTTCCAAGATGCTATCCACCTCGTTAGTGGACGGTAAACATAGTACCATATCATCGACGTACCTGTAGTAGAAAA
>NW_017296786.1:902-2072 GCF_001594075.2 Trachymyrmex cornetzi | reverse complement strand
ATCAATTTTAATGCTTACATTATTATAATGTAACTCTTTATCTGTCGCATTCCGTGTAAACATTGCAATAACAATTTTTACTCTAATATAAAATTACAATAATTTCTTTGTGCCGCATAATCGATCAATATGATTTTTTTAAAGGAATTGAAAACGTGTTTACGTGAACTTGCTATAGTAGACCACACGTTGGAAGTTCTCGGAACGCCTAAGGAATACCATAGGCTACGTAATTGGATAATTCGAATAATAATCGGATGGATTTTATACGTTTTTTGTCAGTCAATGTATAATAGTTTTATTTATTTTTTTGCGTATAATGTTGACATAAATTTCACCTTGTTTGTTTTTGTGGGGTATATTGTGCTTCTGGACAAATATCCGTCAAATGTTATTGCCTTAAGTGCTCTGATCTCTGCAGCTATACTTGGGTTAGTATTATACATGTGTATACATTTACTTTGTAAGCTATTTTTATTGACATTGTGCGTAAAAATCTTTACAGTGTGAAACACATAAAGATCTTTTGGTGACATATAAAGATTGGAAGTTATGACCATGACCTTGACAACATATGTATGTTGTTTGTATTGTCTGTACAAAACATGTATATACGAGTACAATATCTTCAGTATTAAAAATATACTAAACAACAGATATTTAAAATAAATAATTTATCACTACTTTTTATTATTAAATATTCGTAAGAGATGAACATCTTTAAAAAAACGCTGTGAAAATAGTAATGTTGAGTAATGTAATCGAATAAATATATGGTCAGAATTTCATCTGCAATGATCTTGATCTTGACATATGTCGTCATTAATAAGTAATGGCAAAACTAACGGTAAAATTGTAACAAAAAAAGTAACAGTAAAATCGTCATAAAAAAGTAACTATAAAACTAACAGTAAAAGTAACTTCCAACTCTGGTTGTAAGAGAGAGCTGCGCCACATGTCGACAGATAGTTATAATACGATTGAATTGTCGCTACGTCTCCGCAGTTTAAAAAATAATTCGATTTTTTTCACTTTTTTTTTATTTGACAATCAAAAAAATAGAAAAAATTAACATAAACTATTAATTCTAATTTAGGCAATAATGACATGTTCTCTTAGTATAACCTTAAAAGTAAAAGTCAATCGGATTAATAGTTTTTTTGGAATCGT
>NW_017296786.1:449-652 GCF_001594075.2 Trachymyrmex cornetzi | reverse complement strand
CGTCATTTTATCTCGTATATTTTGGACAATTTTCGTTTCTTCCATAATACGTTTTTATGGGATATTCTTAAGACTAAGTTTAAAAAAAACAGAAAAAAATCAATGTTTTTTACCTCTAAAACGTAAAAACCTCCTTAAAATACATCGTTTAATGTTTTTAACAATTGTTTAGCAATTTCGTTTAACATTTCTCAGCTTACTGA
>NW_017296786.1:0-217 GCF_001594075.2 Trachymyrmex cornetzi | reverse complement strand
GTTAATTTGACCCTATAATATTTAACAGTGTAGTGTTCAGGTGGGTTCCTTTTCGTTATCTAAAAATTATAAATTTTGAGTAAAATACATTTTAAAATGTTGCTCCTCGTATATGTATTAAATATTTTATTGAAACACAAAAAGTAAATATTAAGTGTTGATCTTAATTCCTGCCGTTTTTCGTCTCCTAAATTGATTTGTTTCGAAGGGAAATACC
>NW_017296785.1:905-1122 GCF_001594075.2 Trachymyrmex cornetzi | reverse complement strand
TCTCGAGAAAATCTATACCAAGAATGCAATCATCATTAATTTTTGCTACTAACATTGGAATTTTAACTAAATAGATTCCTAGCCGAACTTTTGTGTGCACCTTATAGTTAATTGAAACCTTCTCCCCCGTAGGATATGTTAAACTACAATTATCTATTTTAATTTTACATTGATTTGATTCAATTAAATTATCATTCAAAATTGACACATCAGAGCC
>NW_017296785.1:556-858 GCF_001594075.2 Trachymyrmex cornetzi | reverse complement strand
GAATTTCGTTAAATTACGTTTAAACTTATTGAACCTGAAAGAACATTGATTATTATTACAACTAAAGTTTTTCGGGGTATCTCCCAAATTAGTCGAACGCACCCCGCAAAGTTCGACTATTCCCGGTTTACCGATTTACCTAGACATTCTGATCGGAAATGTCCCTCTTTACCGCATTCCCAACATTCTTTATTATTACTTTTTTTAATTTCCTTAAAATCCCTTTCCTTTTCAAATTTTTTAAATCTGTTTTTATTAAATTTTCTTTCTTTGTCTTTATCTTCGTTCTGATTCTTTTTCTG
>NW_017296785.1:0-333 GCF_001594075.2 Trachymyrmex cornetzi | reverse complement strand
CCGTATCGGGACATTCCGGATATGCCGATTGCGATAACCGTTCAATATCTGAGCCTAACGAGGCAATACTCTCCCCGAATTTTTGTCTCCCGTTCGTGAACTGCGAATAATAACTTTGCAATGTTTGCGTTTCCCCGAAACGCATCTCAAGTTTTGACTTCATTTCCTCGAATTGCAAATTCTCTAAATTTTGTATGTTTTCCAAAATTGCGCGTGCTCGTCCTCGCAAACACGACGCCAAAATAGCGGTCTTTGTGTCGTTTTCCAACAGTTCGCTCGAGCGACTAAGTTAAATTGCGCAAGATACTCGCGTAAAGGTACGCTCCCCTCATA
>NW_017296784.1:10920-11288 GCF_001594075.2 Trachymyrmex cornetzi | reverse complement strand
ACTATCGCGTATAGCGTTCTTGAACGCGATATTGGAGAATTGCGTATATTTGACATCGACCATATCGACGAGTCGGACTAATTGTTCGAACATTAGATTGATACACCCGTCAAGCTCGAACATACGGTGTAGCGTCGTTTCGGTCATCATCATGCATACGGATGAAGAATCGAGACGCACGAGCGTAGCATTGTTCTGCAACATGCAAACTCTGACGGTTAGCGGTCCAACGCTTATAAAATTGTCCTTGTATTCGTTTCGCAGCATTTTGTAAATATTCCATCGCTGCTCGTAGAGGCCCTCCCACGTTTCGAGAGACAGCGACAGTTCGTGTCCGCGATGATCTCCCAGGGCGATCTTCACGTAAC
>NW_017296784.1:8465-10562 GCF_001594075.2 Trachymyrmex cornetzi | reverse complement strand
TAATACTTCTAAAATCGAAGAAGGGGAAGGTCGTTCCCCTCTTTCCAAGAATTTCAAACATGTCGCAACACGTTGTATCACGTCTTTCTACGTATTTTCTTTTTCATGAATTCATACATACGTTTATACGTACATACGTTTATACATACGTTTTTTACATACGTTTATACGTACATACGTTTATACATACGTTTTTTACATACGTTTATACGTACATACATTTATACATACGTTTTATACATACGTTTATACGTTTATACATACGTTTTTTACATACGTTTATACGTACATACGTTTATACATACGTTTTATACATATGTTTATACATACATTTTATACATACGTTTATACGTTTATACATACGTTTTTTACATACGTTTATACGTACATATGTTTATATATACATACGTTTATACATACGTTTATACATACGTTTATACATATATACGTTTATAAATACGTTCATACATACGTTTATATATTACAAAGGAAGGGAATAGAAAAGAGATATCTAAAACGTATTTAAAAAAAAATCTCATATTTTATTCTTTAAACTTGATACATTTTTTTTTGGCGTTGTGACCACCAGTTATGTATTTTAAATACATTTTGTAACGCACAATTCTTAATATGTTTTCCACATCGCATAGTATTGGTAATATCTAGATTATGTAAAGAACCTATATCTTTGTAATCAGCATCCAAGGTCTCAATGGTCACGTTGTCGCTATCGAGTACATCAGCCAGCCATTCGCGTTTTTCACGTCCTTTAACGTATACAAGAGCCTTATTGCCATCATTCTCTTCCACACCAATTACAGCCATTGTAATCAGGCGTTTCACCATGGTGTACGGGATCATCCCGTCTTCCCATTGCAATCCATGGTGATAAGCACTCAGCCAGGAAGCGCAATACTTTTCTGATTTTGTCAAGAAGCTCCATGGCATAGGACACGTAAAAATGTAATGAGAGAGAATGGCTCCTTTTCTCAACACCGCCACTTCCTTCACGATAAATTTCTTTCCAATGATCCACAAATCCTTGCAGATCCACAAACGTTAGTACGGTCATGGCGAACGATTTTTCGAGACTGCGATCGATTTCGATGAATCGTATATTTTATAGCGTGTCGGAGAATGCACTTAGGTGATTTTACGCACAACGTTGGTCAACGGATTGTACTGAACCACGCGATCGTGCATGATGAGACAATAGGCTGTAGTATTTGCTGGTACATTCTCCTTGCAGTCAAATTCTATGCGCACGTCCACAGTGGCACCCTTGACGGATTCGTTTTGTCGCGAACAATCAATGACTACAAAAAGTCCTTTCTCGGTAAATGAGAGCACGTTGAGTAGCGTTTCGAAGCAATCGTTTCCATAATACGCTCTACGAAAACGGGCGTACATATCAAACAGGACGGCGTATCTCTTTTTGCCAAAATCCAGATTTAAATCGTCCTACAGATAAAACGTTGAATTTAAATAAAGTTTCACGTTACTCAAATTACAATCGTCGAACACGCTACCATTTTGTGACATGACATTTTTTCGACCGGTTTGCAGAGCAAAGATAACGTATCGCGGTTTCTCAAGCTGAGTCGCCGTTTTGACGGCCCATGAATGCTTTGTCGTATTCTGTAACAGAGGATACTCGTACAGATCTCATGAGCGAAAACTCATGCTCAGATAACGACCGCTTTCCAATGTTCGCAGCATCGATAATTTATTGATCTCGTTTAACGCAAAGTGAGGCATCCGCCACTGTACTTTAAATAATTCAATTTCAGACTCCGTCACAGGATTTCCCACCAAGCAATTGTTATCGTTGCGAGCTCGTATCAAAATCAATTCGTGGCGAGCGTTGACGATCAAACGTTTGTAATCTTTGCAAAAGCCCAACAGCATGCTGAGCGGTACGCAAAAATTAAAGTGTCCTTCCTCCGTGTCGGATCTAGTGTTCCATCCAGCGTTGAGCGCAATCAAAGCTTTATCGTACGTCAGCGACACGTAATTCTTGAGCGTGCTAGTTATGCCTGCGTTTCTGCTGCGGTCAATCTCCACGCCGTTGAGTTCATATCGAATTTCATCAAACAT
>NW_017296784.1:6354-8189 GCF_001594075.2 Trachymyrmex cornetzi | reverse complement strand
CGCGCTAAGCTTCTTCTTGCTGATGCAGCCGGATGAGCGAGTGTTATCGAGCTGTGACGTCACCGACCTTGTAAAGAATTCGTTATACCTCTGCGTGCGCTCCGCTCCATTCAGTACGAGCATCTCACGCTCCCGTTATCGCTGTCGCTGTCGCACGTGCAAGACGGTGATCTCCTCTCCGCGAAAATCGAGCAATCGTCCGTTCTGTTCGACGACGCGTATCATTAGATCCGTAATGCTCCATGCGGTGATCGGCAAGTAAATGATCTGCGCGGGCCTTTCCGATATCTTATATCCTGGTGGCATGCTCGGCGAAAATTCGTGTATCGTGTGTGCACCTTTGCCATTGCTGTACGCACCCGCGGTCATGTTACACTCTACGCGGATAACGTTTTCGTTCATTATGTTGATCGACACGTGCCATTTTCGCGGTTGCAGTATACGCTTCGACGAGAATCCCAACAGTGATCCAATGCTGTTGAGCTTGCCAAAGTTTATTCTGTAGGCGCATCTAATCTCGCATCTCATCGTGTTGTAGTTTGCACGGATTGTTATCGGATATTCCGCACCCTCGCCATCGTCGTCATCATCGATGTTATAGTTGCTATTGTTGCTATTGTCACCATGCAAAAGCACTATGTCAACGGTTTCAAGCGCGTCGCGGTGTGAACGCAAAATCGTTTCAAAAATTCATTTATGTCTCGTACTTCATACGAACCTTCGGGAATTGTAATTTCTGCGTCGTCTTTGTCGAAATAAAATTTATTGTTTGATTCGTTTACGTGCGGTATCGTGTGATAAGTCTCAAAAATCATCAGACCGAGTTCGTAATCACCGTCACTCAAATCTATGGCGGGGAAGTAGTTCGCCGCGAGGAGGCTGCTCTTCACGCTCAGTGTTAGTGTCAACGATATGACGGGAAAAGCTTTCGACCAATACTGAGATTTCACGGCACCTCATCGAGCTTTTTAAATTCATGAGCGTCGACCGTTCGTAGAAACCACAAGCACATCTGTCCACAGAAGCTCTGATCGGACGTCTGATAGGACGTGCGATTGTATTCTATCGTCGTAGCACCGTTCCCGAAATATGCACTAGTTCCTCGGGCGGTCGAAGATTACCAAAGCTGTCGAAGTACACGACGCGATTGTTTTTCTTCGCGTACGCTACCCAGTGAGTACCGGGTCCCGTCGCATCGTCCAGATTCACGATACCGCTTTTATTTCGACGCACGCCGCTCGTCGGTAACGCGTTACGCATGAAAACACCTCTAAAGTACGGTACGCGCATACGTCTCGCGACCATATCCAATTGCACGTTGGTAGTTGCACCCGAGGGCATTTTTATCGTCTCTTTGACGTTTTTTTTTCACTGCTACGCCCTGTCCGCGTCCGTATTTGTGAGGAGCGAGATACAGTCCGCGACCCTGTTCCATCGCGCGATCGTGACGTTGCAGCTCCTCGAGCTGACGTCGCGCGGCTTTGCTATCGTTTACCGCTTTCGCCACACTGGCCGCTCCTCCAATCAAGGATTCGAGCGCACCCAACATTATCAGAAATGGTAACGCACCGCCTCGTTTCGCTGTCGGTAGTATCCGTTTTTTTGTTAACTTTTTCGTTGTGTTTTTCCTCATCTTCTTCTTCGGTTTCATGCCCATGCCAATCTTGATTTTGGTTTTCATCGATGCCCAAAACGCAGCAGCGGCGGCTCTCTCGCTCAAAGCCGAATCTCTCGCGGTGAGGCGTCTTAGCGCTTTATCGGCGAGTACCTTGTCCGCCGCGTGTCTATCGGTGAGATCGTTGCTCCGAGAATACGCAATGTCGTGTTCTCGGCAC
>NW_017296784.1:5809-6037 GCF_001594075.2 Trachymyrmex cornetzi | reverse complement strand
CCTTCGATATATACTGCAACTGCTCGACGCTCAAATCCAGAATGTCGGAAGGATGATGTAGAGCGAGATACATTTTATTAATGCGCGACTCGCGAATTCGCACGCCTTTAAATAGGTGATCGAGAGCGCACAGCCCGTAGTGTGAGCATGAAATTCGTATTGCAACCGCAGGCGATATGCGTCACGAACTGCGACGCAAAATCGCGAATAATGGGAAGCGGCGTGGAG
>NW_017296784.1:3263-5778 GCF_001594075.2 Trachymyrmex cornetzi | reverse complement strand
ACTATACGCGCGATCATTTGCAGCCCGTCGAATTGCCGTAAAACCAACGTTCAAGCTTACTTGAGAGTCCGAACGCCGTACGTTTCGAGAACGTGTACGTCTATACTCGAAATCGTTGCAACAGCCAAAGTATCAATATCTCGAAAATTTGTTTACATCTATCGACGAAATCGGCTACTTTACATTCTCCAACAACAGCGACGTCGTTCTACCGAGCGAGGCGCGTCCAAATTCTATTGTTATCTTTGATGACGTGGCATGCCACAAGCAGGATGCGATGAGAGAATACTTCTCGATGGGTCGCCATGCGAACGTCGACTGCTTCTATCTTTGTCAGACGTACGCGAGGATACCTAAACATCTGATACGCGACAGCGCGAACCTGCTGATCCTGTTCAAACAAGATGGTACCAACTTGAAACATGTTTACAACGATCATGTGAATACCGACATGTCATATGACGAATTTTACGCGTTGTGCCGCGACTATTGGCAACAAAAATATGAATTCGTAGTGATAGACAAAGACAGTGCGCTCACAAATGGACGATACAGAAAAGGATTTAACGAATTCGCGATACCGTAACATAACCAGTCGACATCGATACTTAACCAGAGACAAACATGGCAGATGTGCGCGAGCGCGAAAAAATCGTGAGGGAGATCGAGAAGACGAGCGAGTCGATCCGCAAGAAACATCGCACTCTAAAGACAGGTAGAATCGAGGAGAGCATCGCGTTGAATAGACATTTTAAACCTCTTATCGAGCCGTTGCGACTATTCGCCGACAACCTCGGCGAGCGCGCGACAAAGAGAGAGTCGCGCGACAAAGATGCAGCGTCTGCCTCTAAACGTGAGAGGAAGGAGGAGGAGGAACAAAAGAAGGGAGAAGAAGGGAGCGAGACGTTCGAACCTACCGCAACTCTGCATAAATCTAGTGATCGATCGCGCGAACCGATAACTTCCACCCCACGTGCCAAAATCGTACCGACGATAGAGTTATTGGAGAACGTTTTCGAAACGACGAAAGACTCGCTAGTGACGAAGGTTCAAAATCAGCTGCAAACGTCGGAAGGTCGAGAGGTGTTACGAGCCAACTTGGGTCCGCTGGGTCAAAAGTATGTCGAGGCTGTCCTGCGGGGAGCGCAAGATAAAGAGAGCGATATAGATCATGTGTACGGCGTTTACCTACACAAGGATGGATTGATGTTTTGCAATAAACGTTTCGACGTGGATGACGCGGACAACATAATTATTGACGGCGTACGATACGCCGGTACCCCCCGGTCTTTACGAGTTGATTTTCTAGATAATGCCCGACGATGCCCTCTACACGGAAGATGATATGCACAAGTACAAGAGCATGCTGTTGATGACGAGCGCGCACAAACACAAGCATCATTCGCAAGGTCGATTATTGAGCAACAGGGGATACAAGTACAAATACATAATCGCGCCGTTGATGCTGGTCACACCCAAGAAACAGACTAAGAAATCTGGAAAAGGATTACCTCACGCAATGACGCTAAACGACAACGCGATTGATTACGTGCACTGGGACGATCCCAACGAGCTGGTGGATCGTCTACGATTGCTCGACGCTTCGCACCGAGCGGGCAACAACGCTCACGACAACGAGATGCTGTCGATCATCGACGAACTCCGCGAAGCCGGTCTTATTATAAATTAAATCGTGTATCAATGAAACGAGGCAATCGAGTAACAACAGCGAGAAAAATACATTATTTTCTTGTGTATTACGCGTCGAATCATGAAAAAGAGATCCGATGAAAACAAAAAAGTTAGCTCCGAGAGACGTCGACTCGTTGAGGAATTGCACGCTCCTGCAAGAAGAAATTTTCCGCGAAGGCGCGTCATAGTCTGGATACGACGATCTGTGGCAGGCTGATATAGTTGAGATGCGTCCGTACTCGAGCCTCAACAGAGATTACCACTACATACTCACCGTCATCGATGTGTTGAGCAAGTACGCGTGGGCCGTGCCACTCAAGGGCAAGGGTGGAAGCGAGACGACTGACGCTATCGCTGAGATCGTTCGAGCGAGTGGAAGATCTCTGAAAAATTTATAAACGGATATGGGGAAGGAATTTTACAACGCCGATGTGCAGAAAATCTTGAAAAAACATGACGTTAATCACTATTCCACGTATTCGACGTTAAAAGCGTCAGTGGTCGAGCGGTTTGTCACGAGTGCGATATTGCACAATTGACCATTGTGCCACGATACGTGTTTAGCTTACACGAACGAAATCATATTATTTAAAATAAGATAAATAATAAAATTAATTGAAAAGACGACCCTGAAGGGAAATAAACTCGGAACAAAAGAAAACGCTAACTCAGATGTTTACGCGACCTCGTCCGATAAGCGGAACGCTGACGGATCAGCGCGGACGGCCCAAGGCTGACCCCCAAAATATCAAATATAAGCGCGACCCTATCTGCAGTCGACGGTCAGAAATTCGGTCAAGCAATTTAAGCATAACGCGTCGCG
>NW_017296784.1:2691-3043 GCF_001594075.2 Trachymyrmex cornetzi | reverse complement strand
AGGAACCGAGGGCAGTGACGGTAGCATCATTCTGTAACAAAGGTGAATTATAAATAAGGCGAAGAAGCGACCCAAGGAGGCAATGCAGAACCCAAGAGACCGAAACAGAAGCGAGCACCCGGTAGAGAAGCTGACGACCTGGACGCAGATAGCAGCGTAACCCGAGAGGCGACTTACCCTAAGAGTGACTCAGCGATTGCAGCCAACGAGCAGCCGACTACAAGCGACATGCGAGTAACAGCGTTATTGTAAGTCAGAAAATTATAGTATAGCCAATGTAATCGGACCGATGTCCGAAGGCGTTACAAATAGCGATCGAAACAACGCTCCGGTACCTTCGAGGATACTGAGC
>NW_017296784.1:1474-2642 GCF_001594075.2 Trachymyrmex cornetzi | reverse complement strand
GCATTACGCGACATCCGCGATAACGCACGCCGTGTATTAGAAACGGAATATTCTAGCGATAGTGTTTCGGAGCCAGACTCACTTCCGAACATTATAATAGAGCGAGTATTCCCATTCGGAGAAATCGACCAGAGCCTGCTAGGGAACGGTCCTAGAAGCGCGCAACGAGAATCATCGTTGATTTCATACGAGAGTCAATTGTTCGCACGCGCGACTTCCGCACCGAGCGTAATGGCAACATACCAACCTCAGACGCCGCGAAGTGAGGGCAGTGCGTGGAACGGTGACACCGCGGATAACCCCCAGGTAACTAGCGGGGAAGTAAATAGAGAAATAGGACGCCTTAGGGAAGCCGTGGGCGAACCACGTGTAACACCGACTAGAAGTAGGCAGGAAGAAATTCTAGATCGACTAATAGACGCCATCACCGGGTTACAGGACAGAGTAAGCCGAATGGAAATTACAAATTGCGCCTGCGAAAATTTTCGACTCGTCAGACCCGACGATGGACCAGAAGAACTCCATGTGACGTACGGACTTAAACGACGTACGCGAATTGAGAGACCGACCGACGGGTTATTTAAGATTGAAAGACGCTCGACGTTTAATACCCGAAATCGACGGATCTATACGGAATAAAACGCAGGAATTCATAACTGCCAGTACGTATGCGATGGACAAAATCATCTACGCAGAACGCTCAGCTCTACTCGAAGAAATCTTGAATACCAAACTCAAAGGAAAATTATTACTGGATTTTCAAACGCGCAGCGTGCAGAGTTTCGAGCAGCTACGGCGCGAAATCGAAATAAATTATCTAGGGAAACGTGGAACGTCGCATTTACAACTCGAGTTTAATGCGTTAAAACAGAAACCATAAGAGAGCGCGCATACTTACAGACGACGCGTGGACCAGTTAGCTATGGAGCTATACGAGTCGTTAATAGAAAAAAGAGAGCACTCGAGTGAGCAAAAGCGAGCGATACTCGAAACAATACAGGACCAAGCGCTATTAAATTTCGAACTAGGATTGCGCGAAGATATTAAGATGATAGTTCGATCGCAAAAATATTCGACTCTGCAGGAGGCGATTAACGCCGCAAGTGCGGAGGAAAGAGTCAAGGGACCTTCCTCAAAACCGCATTTCGGGAATCGTTATAAAAACGGG
>NW_017296784.1:0-1216 GCF_001594075.2 Trachymyrmex cornetzi | reverse complement strand
ATAGTTTACTAGTGGGCGTAGTAGCAGCAGTATTGCTGGTGCCTTACTATTTGTGTATACTATATATATATACATAATAAATAATAAATAATAATAATGTACAAACCGACTATTGGATATTAAACAGACGACCCGATAGCGAAACGCGACAACGCGTGGCACGCGATACGGGCACAAAAACGAAGCGGGTAAACACCGCGATAATCAAGAGAGAGCAGAAGAGACGGAATCGGCAAAATAGTGATAGCGAAGGAGCATCAGACTATAGCAGTGAAGAATACCAGCGAGCAAAGGCGGGGAAAAAGCGAGCGGCCAGCGAGCATCAGATTACACAAGTAACCGGCAAGCATGCGAACACCGGTCTCAGATTAGTAACATTATCTATCAGAGAGATGAAGAAAGGGCGTATGAATCTATTATTAGATACCGGCGCCACACTAACACTAATCAAGGTGGGAAATTTAAAAGGCGAGACTCTTATAACAGAGAAACCAATGGCTCTCACTGGAGTGACGGGTCACCAGATAAAGACGATCGAAAAAGTATGAGTAACTATACTACTAGGAAATAAAGAAATACGGCATACAATGTACGTCGTGAAAGACGATTTTCCGATCGATTATGCGGGAATCCTGGGAATGGATTTCCTGCAGAAACATAAAATCAGGAGTGATCAAAAGAATTATTTGCAAATTGATGGAGTAACCCTGAAACTCCACCCTTATAAGAAAATAATATTAACTCCTCGTAGCGAAACCATCGTTCAAGCCGTTACCGATAAGAATCGCATTGGAATAATAAAGTCAGAGGAAATGCGACCAGGAGTATTTATCGGCAGTTGCCTAGTAGCACCGGAAGAATATGCCTGCCCAATAAGTATGCTAAATACAACGGGAGAAGCGTTAGAGATAATAACGCCGTTCAACGGGAGAAGCGGTAGAGATAATAACGCCGCTAGTGACAATAGAAACAGTGCGAGTGACTGATCGCGAAGACGTACTCACACTACGGAGCATGTGTAACAAGAGCGCCTCACCCATACTAACGCGCCGAGAGCGTATACAGAGACAAATAAAAACCGAGCATTTGAATCGGGAAGAAAGGAAGACCATCGAACAATTATACGAAGAGTTTTGCGATATCTTCCATTTAAAGGGTGACGAATTAACGCATACTTGTGCCGTCGAGCACGAAATAAACACACGAACCGATAGCG
>NW_017296783.1:64478-65609 GCF_001594075.2 Trachymyrmex cornetzi | reverse complement strand
GTATATTACTTTTTTAAACCTCCCCTTCTTTTCAATACAAGAGATAAAAACCAAGATTCATCGGAATCGATGGAGCACAGTCTCGAAAAATCGTTCGCCATGGCCGTACCAACGTTTGTGGATCTGCAAAGATTTATCCTTGAAAAGAAATTTATCGTGAAGGAAGTAGCGGCGTTGAGAAAAGGAGCCATTCTCTCTCATTACATTTTTACATGTCCCATGTCATGGAGTTTCTTGACAAAATCAGAAAAGTATTGCGTTTCCTGGCTGAGTGCTTATCACCATGGATTGCAATGGGAGGACGGGACGATCCCGTACAGCATGGTGAAACGCCTAATTACGATGGCTGTAATTGGTGTGGAAGAATGTGACGACAATAAGGCTCTCGTATACGTTAAAGGACGTGAAAAACGCGAATGGCTGGTTGATATATTCGATAGCGACAACTTGATCATTGACACCTTGGATGCTGATTACAAAGATATAGATTCTTTACATAATCTAGATATTACCAATACTTTGCGATGTGGAAAACATATTAAGAATTGTGCCTTACAAAATGTATTTAAAATACATAACTGGAGGTCACAACGCCAAAAAAAAATGTATCAAGTTTCAAAAATAAAATATGAGATTTTTTTTAATACGATTCTAAAATTTCTTTCCCTTCCCTTCCTTTGTAATATTTAAACGTATGTATAAACGTATGTATAAACGTATGTATGTATGAACGTATGTATAAACGTATGTATAAACATGGGTATAAACGTATGTACGTATAACCGTATGTATAAACGTATGTATAAACGTATGTATGAATAAACGTATGTATAAATGTGTGAATGTAAAAACGTATGTACGTATAAAAGTATGTATAAACGTATGTACAAACGTATGTATAAACGTATGTATAAACGTATGTATAAACGTATGTACGTATAAACGTATGTATAAACGTATGTACGTATAAACGTATGTATAAACGTATGTATGAACGTATGTATGAACGTATGTATGGACGTATGTATAAACGTATGTATGAACGCATGTATAAACGTATGTATTAACGTATGTATTGTGACGCGACATTTTGTCCGTCACTGTGCGGACTTGTCGGTGGCGGACTCGTGC
>NW_017296783.1:62333-62576 GCF_001594075.2 Trachymyrmex cornetzi | reverse complement strand
TAAGTTCTACCAAAAAAATTCCGTCTATAACAATACTCCAAGAATATTATTTAGAATGTGTTATTTAATACTAATTGCGATATTCTATTTTCTTTTTACTGCAAAGTACCAATTTAAAAAATTTTAGAACAATATATATTACAGATATCAATACAAATGTTCTACCAATCATATTCTGTGCGTATACTCGTAACTTCACGTTTGAAGAACATTATAATTCTTTTTAGTCTTAAAATAAATTTT
>NW_017296783.1:61944-62224 GCF_001594075.2 Trachymyrmex cornetzi | reverse complement strand
CCGCCTGGCTGTCGTAAAATTCTGCTACCGAGGGAGAGAAGATACTTTTGTGTACTTTGAGTACCGAGAACACGCGACGAAGTTGTGCCGTTGCTCGCGAGTACGGTTACAGTATAAACGTATGTATAAACGTATGTATGAACGTACGTATGAACGTATGTATAAATGTATGTATGTATAAACGTATGTATTGTAACCGTACTCGCGAGCAACGGCACAACTTCGTCGCGTGTTCTCGGTACTCAAAGTACGCAAAAGTATCTTCTCTCCCTCGGTAGCA
>NW_017296783.1:57255-60362 GCF_001594075.2 Trachymyrmex cornetzi | reverse complement strand
GTTCTTCCTCCTTCCTCCTTCCCGTGCTGCCTTTCTTCGGTCTTCCTTCCAAGAGTGGCGGGTGAGATGGCACGATGATACAATGCAATCTCACAGCTGCCGAGCGTGATCCGTGGCGCGTTTACGCCTCCTGCTACGCTTGGTTATCGCGCAAAAGAAACGCTGACATAAAAGAATAAAATCTGCCGAGTTAATCAAATGACGCGAATTTCAACGCACGTTCGCAGGTGCGTTTGCATGCGCGCTCGCATGCGCGCTCGTCTACGCGCTCGCCCTTCGAGCCGGTAGGAAGCACGAGTCCGCCGCCGACAAGTCCGCACAGTGACGGACAAAATGTCACGTCACAGTATGTATAAACGTATGTATGTATAAACGTATGTATGTATAAACGTATGTACGTATAAACGTATGTACGTATGAACGTATGTATGTATGTATGTATGTATGTATAAACATATGTATAAACGTATGTATGTATGTAAAAAACGTATGTATAAACGTATGTATGAACGTATGTATGAACGTATGTATAAACGTATGTACGAACGCATGTATAAACGTATGTATGTATGTATGTATGTATAAACGTATGTATGTATGTATAAACCTGTTGCGACACGTTTGAAATTCTTGGAAAGAGGGGGACGGCCTGCCCCTTCTTCGATTTTAGAAGGAACACCATATACGATGTATCACAATTTACGAGAATGCGATCAGTCTTGTGATATCCGCTTATACGAAAGGTCCAGCAGCAGCAGCAGCAACAGCAACAGCAATGTACTCCGCTGTAGGAAGCAACACACGGAAAAATTATTCCGTTCCACTTCAGAATAATGATGAAACTCCATCATTTACGAAAAGATGTGCCAAGTAAGTTTAAGAATCCTCCATTTTTATACTTTTTCAAATTAAATATTTAATTAATTATTTTATACATCTTTTATATTTTTCTAGAGCGCGCCGTGCATCGTGCGGTTCGCATACTAGGCAGGAAACGCATTGACACGTACGGGATAGAAATTTCTAGAAATTGGTATCAACGTTGGCCCACCGAGCTACGTGGAGATTGCGATAGGAGATAATCGTGGAAATGAATTAACACCATCTATCGAAACATGGAAAGGACTCTATGAACAACGTTGGAACATTCAAAACTGTCTTCGGAATCACTGCAAGGGCAATTCTATTACCGTTGGACCGCTGAATGTGCGATTCAGTACGATTGAAAATGCTAAAATTGTATGCTTGGAATCATCCGACGTACGTTTAATGATGACTGAATCAACAATATTGTTTATGTTCCACTTAGATAAATGCATTGAATTAGCATTCGATCAATTGGTTGGTATCATCGAGAAAGTCGATACAAAGTTTACACGATTCTCAAATATCTGATCCACTGTAACGGATGCTAAAGATATACCAAATGTAATATGCGCTAGCGATTACTTTGATAAAAATCAGCTCCTCGACTGCGAACTGTTAGCTGTAGTTTTTTGTGCGTAAGAAAAAAAATTATATAAAAGAAATGTGAATAAAAATAAATTCGTTCGCATCACTATATATGTACATATATGTACTTTATTTTACTACCCATCCTTTGTCCTAGTATAAGAAAAAGAAAAGAACACAGCGTATTGTGAAAACTAAGTTATAAAAAGACAAAAGGAAAAAGAGGTTCTCGTATCTTTATGGGCGGGTGGCGGCGGCCCACGACGGCAACGGCGGCGGCGGCCCGCAATGCATTTTTGGAGTGGTCGCGGGATCGCGGCAGCGACCGGGGGACCTTCTCCGCGCTCTAGCCACATAGAGTTAGAACTCACCTAATATACCTACTCTCAATAATTATGAAGCTTGGTTGTATTTAGGTATTTAAAATAATTAATAAACGTTGTTTCTATAAAAATTACATTATGCTATATCTTGGTCGAAAAACTGTTGGAGCATATACCCTTTGTAACACTTTTCATTCTATAACTATTTGTTTTTTTGTTCATGGCAATATTTCTTTTTTTTTGTGATGTTTTTTGTTGTCTTGTACGTGACTGCAGTCCCCAAAATCTTACTGCCATTCCGCATGACGTCATACCCCCACCACCGAAGATTCCCGCTTTCCCTCGCCTCAGTATCCCCGCGCCCCACGCTCCCCTCAGAGGACCAGAGTTAGAACCGCTATACTATACCTACTGGTGGGACAGAGGAAAACGCATCCTACAACGGATGGTAGAGAGAGGACAATGGGTTAGAAAGAGAATACAGCGGGCGAAAGAGAGAAAGAACGAAATCCTCCTTCTCTCTCTAACACGAACCCCGGCGACATGCTATTCCCTCCCTCGGACCTAGCGTGTGTTATATACGTCCCACTCCTTGACCCTCAACACACACACACATACACGCGCGCGCGCGTATACATACTGCATATACATATACGCACTAAACAGTGGTCTAATGTGTTAGTATACGTTGTAATACATGGGCATCGATTATAGTGTGGTTGATATGGAGTATTCCACACTCGAAATTTTTCCATGTGTGGAATTCCATACTTGGAAATCCGAAGAATGTATAAATTATTTTTTGACGAAACAATTTATTAATATTTTATTAAAAATAAAAGTTGATTAACCTGTTACGTCCAGCGGACTCACGATGCCTCTTTTCTTTTTCTCACGGAGACCTAGGGGTTATCAACCCCCTAGGACCCCTAGGACTTCTAGCGAAGTCCAGGAAAAGTGTTTGACGGGCGCGTGCCGACAGTGCACGTACCCTCGTCTTAATCGGTGCACGTGCATTTCCCCATAAATTTAGGAAAGTCATAAACAAAGACGACAGTTGTTGATACCAACCGACTTCTTTCCTCCCCCATAATCTCGACCAATCCAAAATCCCGAAAGTCATCCCACCACCTAAATTTGAACCCCACTAATTAGGAAAAACCGCTATAAACCACGGTTCCGCGGTCCTGAGCGTCTCTTTTTTAGTCTTGTCTTCTTGGGTCTCGGCTTTTTAATCTTCTTTTGTCTTTGCTACCGTCTTCTTGCTGAGAGCTTCACAGTACAGTTCTCAAGGTTGATCGAGAGAAGCTACCCAGCTCATATAACACAGAT
>NW_017296783.1:54126-55201 GCF_001594075.2 Trachymyrmex cornetzi | reverse complement strand
AATAATACTACTTAGGCCCAGTTTCACAACTCATGGTTAACTCTTAACCGAGGTTCAACTTATTTCTCATCTTTTTCCAATTCCGGAATTGAAAAGAGATAATGAATAAGTTGAACCTCGGTTAAGAGTTAACCATGAGTTGTGAAACTGGGCCTTAGGGCGACTGTTACCAACGCCGTTTAACTTAGTCCACGATTAACTCAATCAGCAGTATAGTCAACAGCAAGTCTGTATATCGTTTGTTTTTAAACTTAGGTTTGTTCGCATCGCATGCTCCAACATGCTCCTACTTCCTCCATTAATTAACTGTGATGAAAATAATCTTCTGTCTATAATTTGAGACTACATAAGGCGAATGTTATCAACTCCGATTATTTTACAGTAATATAAGAAATAAAAATAGTTTGTGTAACTGCCAATTAATGCAAGGCAAGATTGATTGACACTACTTAGGGCAACTGTTACCAACGCCGATGAACTGAATCGACGATTAACTCAATCAGCAGTATAGCCATCTTTGTGATATACTTCTATTCTATCTCTGCATTCCTACTTAACTGTGATGAAAATCTTCTGTTCATAATAGTCTATAATAGCAAGTCTGCTGATTGATCGTCGATTAAGTTAATTGGCGTTGGTAACAGTCGTCCTTAGAATACTATAAATGCAGTATTATTATATTATTACAGTACTATGAATATGTAAGAGATATAAATAGTTTGTGTTAATAATTACAATTATAGTAATATGAAGAATGTAAAAATTGCCAATTAATGCAACGCAAGATTACTTACACTACATAGGGCGATATAATACACATTTTATTATACATATAGCTAAATCCATAATAAACTTAATTGTATATAATCAAATTTTTACAGTCGATTAACTTTAATCTCAACTTATCTTTAGAATTAGAAAAAGTGTTATACATGCATTATATTACTGTAATAATTATAATTATACTACATTTATAGTATTCTAAGGACGACTGTTAGCAACGCCGATTAACTGAATCGACGATTATCACTGCTGATTGAGTTTATCGGGTTTGTTATAAATTTAGTTATAATAA
>NW_017296783.1:43855-49138 GCF_001594075.2 Trachymyrmex cornetzi | reverse complement strand
CTACTCACTCTAACGAGCGCGTTAGAGTGAGTAAGAGCTACAGTTGGAGGAAGTAGGAGCATGTTGGAGCATGCGATGCGAACAAACCTAAGTTTAAAAACGAACGATATACAGACTTGCTGTTGACTATACTGCTGATTGAGTTAATCGTGGACTAAGTTAATCGGCGTTGGTAACAGTCGCCCTAAAACCGTAATCACACTAACGATTGCCGATTGAATTGAGATTGCGATTGGCGATTGACGATCTGCAATCATTCATTCACACTGACGATTGTAGTTAGGAATTGTGGCTACTACAATCGCTCATTCGTGTCTGAAACGAAAAATAGCATCGAAAAAATGCCAATAAATATTAATCGATAGTGGCAACTGCGGGAGCAAGAATTCTCGCAAGAATTGATTGTGATAATTATGATGCTCCTTGCAAGTAATAGTAAACATACCAACAAGAGAATTTGGATGCATCGATGGATAGCAAAAAGAAAGGAAAAAGGATTACATCATAACCTTTTCTTGGAACTCAGTCTAGAAGATCCTAATAGATTCAGGAGGTGTGTACATAAGTGTTCACATTCTTTAATGTACATTTAAAAAAGAAGTATTAAAGTAATCAAATAATAATATTTATTACAGGTGCTTACGTATGGGCACAGTAAATTTTGAAGAACTTTTAGAGAAGGTTTCTCCACTCATTGAAAAGAAGAATACACATTTGAGAGAAAGTATTCCATCAGCAGAAAGACTTTCTTTAATTTTGCGGCATTTGGCTGCAGGTTAGATTAAATTAAATTATTGGATATATAATTGCTTTTGTTTATGTGTGTTCGTATTTTATTTTTAGGAGAAACACAGGAATCCTTGTCATTAACTTTTAGAATAGGACAAAGCACAATATCTGGTATCATAAAAGAAGTATGCCGAGCTATCATTACTGTATTGAAGGAAGAATATTTGAAAGCTCCTTCTTCTGAAATGGAATGGCAAGAAATTGCACGAAACTTTGGTGAACTATGTTTAAGGGGATGCTAAACCGATTACCCAACTCAATCAAGGTCGATAGTACAGACTCTTTTAATTCCAAATTCGATAATAGTGGTGACATCTTTGATTTAGTTTTTACATTATATTATATAATATATATCATTCTGTCTTACTCAAACGCATACGTCTGTTCTTATCTAACATATGCCAGCACCATCTATCGCAAGACCGCGCAACTACTGCTACGCGGAATTTCGGCTCTGTTGACAGTCCCAGTCTTCGCAAAGCATCAGTATACACGTATTTTCTATTCGGTGGAAATATTGCTTTTCTAGACTTTTAATCTTAGTTCTACAAACTCAGTATCGTTCGTTTCAATAATGTGACCTCTAATAAGCTGCATGCTTATTTTCAAGATATGGACTCGTAAAACTCTTATATCAAGCAAATATACTATATATCTGAGGTGACAGCTGTACGAGCCAAAAGTAAGTGAATTTTTAATTTTTTTTCGATTTTCTCATAAAATCCAGTGCAGCTGAGGTCCTGTTGATGCGTACTATAATTTAAGTAATAATACTTTTGCAATCCGTACATCCAATACAGAGATTTTTCACCGAATAGAAATGTGGTAAAACAGGGAGCTTTAGCATCGCCTTAAGACTCGTTTAGAAAGCAACAGCCTCCATATTCCGGGTCCATCTCCACTGTCTGGCACAAGAGAAATGTTTCCTTATGTGTTAATAGGTGATGAAGGTTTTCCTTTAACAAAGAAATTCCTTATACCGTATCCTGGTTCTCAGTGCTCTGGTAAAAAAAATCGTAGAATTTTCAATTATAGGTAAGATATCTTTTTAAGAATTAAATGTTTCTTTAAAAGAACAAAATTCTCCTGATTATGATTTTATTGATAATGGATCGATGGTAATACTGTATACATTTCTTTAGATTGTCAAGAGCTAGACGTTGCTCAGAAAATGCCTTTGGTGTTCTTGGAGCCAGATTCCAGATATATCGAAGTGCAATGAGATATGATCCAGATGATGCTGAAAAGATAATAATGGCAACTTGCTGTCTCCACAATATGTTACGGAGTAAAGTTGTTGGCAGGGCCATGTATACACCTCCATCATTTATTGATGAAGAAGATATAATGTCAGGTGAAATCAGACTGGGTAATTTCCGGGAAGAGTCAGCAAATGGTTTAATAAACCTAAGTAATCAAGGAGGGAACAGGCACGCAAATTCTGCTATTCTTCTAAGAAATAAATGGTGCGATTATTTTAATGCCGAAGGTGCAGTACCATGGCAAGAGCGTATGGTGCGATAAAAAAGTTGTAACATTATTTATACGTTCTTTAAAAATATATTCTTTTATATCTCGCTATCTGAAAAAATACACATGAGGATAATACACAGTATTAAATACAAATAATAGACTATATTAATACAGAGAGAAAATTTGCAGATTTTTAGTTGATTTAAATATAACTGTTTTATTTGAATATAAATATATATTTAATATAAGTAAATATTTCGTTAGTACTTGGAGTAAATATTTACTTAAAATCTGCAAATTTTTCTCTCAGTGTACAAATAATATCGATCTAATATAACATTTAAAAAATGCATCTATTAAACATATGCTTAAAATAATACGAAGCTTATTTTTTTAATCTAAAGTATCTAATACTTATATAAATACTTATGTAAAATACTGTTTATGTACTTATAGGTATACTTTAAAATAATATTTATGAACGATTTGGCAAAGTACGTTTTGTTATTTGTGTACACATATTTATTTTTTTAAGGGCCTTAGCAGAATGACTGACTTTCATAATCTTAAGATAATATTTTATGATGTAAATTTTGTTTTTTTCTTTTGCTATAGCCTTTACAATTTCTATAATATTTTATCACATCTTTCTTTATATACCTTTAAATAAAATATAAAATATTAAAATATAAAACAGTTCAACAAACTCAAACGTAACACATTCAATATTTAAATTGCAGTGATCCTTTATGCACATTAATGAAAATAATTAATAATAATTTTACACAAAAATGTGTAATCGTACGTAAATAAAAAATATTGTACTACTGTATCAAATAAAGAAACAGAATTATAAAAATTGAACAATATTGTTATCAGCATTCATTATTTTCCTCTCGCATTTTAATAGAGGGAACAGTGGTAAGAATTTTTAGAATCTCCGTTTCACAATACAAACGTCTTTCTGGTTCCATCTCCCTTAATCGAGCAGCAATAAATAAACCCAGATGTTCGCAAGCATCAATAATCTTAGGTGGTGATTGTTGATGCATTTGATTTTGACATTTTCGTATTACCTATTCTTTTTAATGCTTGTACTGCTTCTTCCATAACAGTTGTCCTTTTCATTGCGCCACGCTTTACATAAACTGAATTATTAGCTCGCTTTTTATTTTCAGACATAGAAATTGAATTTGAAGATTGCGAAGATGTAGATGTACAGCGAGAATTTTGTGAGTTTTCAGAATCAAATAATTCAGAATTTGTAACGTGAAACACACATGGCTCTTCAGATAATACAGATGTATGTGGAACTCCAACTTTTTCAATTGAAGTACTGCTACTGCTGGCAGATGCAGGTATATGTGTGAGTGGCACATTTGTTTTCGCAGAGGATCGTTCAATTATATTTTCAGGAGAACATGTGGGCTCTAATAAAGATGGATTTAAATCAATAGAATTGGCATCTTGATGTAAAGCCTGTGAAGTAGGTGCATCAAAGATGTTGTCTGATATCAATACCCATTTCTAAAATAGAACATAACGCCTAATATTATATTTATGATGAAATGAATTATGTATAATGATACACACCCAATTAATTAAAAAAAGCATTATTTATCATTTCTTAAAAAGAAACTGCTTATTTTTTTACTTAATTCTTTAGTTATAGTTACCTGTAAATTGGAATCAAAATGTATATTATTTTTAATTGAATTTGCAAGAACATTATTGTTCATTTCTTCATTGATGTTAATGGTAGTAAATGTCTGACCATCATCTTTTAGACCATCAAGATTTGATGAGCTTTCTGTTTGCACACAGGCTTTCTTTAAGAATAACAGACTTGTGTAGAATGACCACTTAGGTTTATAAATCTTATCTGTACCTTTACCACTGCATCTTTGTTTTGATTCGCTTATTCTTTTTTCATTGTTCATAAATGTAGTTCTCATATTATCAAATCTGTCACGAACTATTTCAGCTAAAAAATAAAATAGTTTAGACATTTAGCTTAATATAGAGAAATATAACCTAACATAACCTTAATCTATTCCATTAACGACAAGGAAAATGAGGTAAAGAAAATTCATAAAAATAAAATTTACAACTACGTTATATAGTTATTTAAATCTTTTACTTACCTGTTATATTTGGGATCCCCGTAAGATCTGCTACCTCTTGCCAAAGGACTTCTTTTATATCATTTCTCCTGTACATTGGATCAGAAACATCCCACAACTGCGGTCTATTTTTTACCGCATCAATCAATAAAAATTCTTGATCAATAGTAAATGTCTGCTTTTTTGGCGGTATTATACACATAAATTTGTATTCTTGTATCAAGTGTGACACTTTAGACTACAATTTAATATATTGTGTTATCAAGACACATGTGCTTTGATATCACGTGACTAAAATCACAATATTTCATTGGCTACGATTGACCGACAATTGCGATTGACGATTAGAAAATAGAGCATTGTCTAAACGGCAGTCACTAATCTTAATCGGATCTCAATCAGTTACTGCTTTGCTTTGATTGGTTGAAAAGTAATTGTCAATCGCCAATCGCAATCTTAATTCAATCGGCAATCGCTAGTGTGATTACGGTTTAAGGCCCAGTTTCACAACTCATGGTTAACTCTTAACCGAGGTTCAACTTATTCATTATCTCTTTTCAATTCCGGAATTGGAAAAAGATGAGACATAAGTTGAACCTCGGTTAAGAGTTAACCATGAGTTGTGAAAGTGGGCCTAAGTAGTGTTATTCAATCTTGCCTTGCATTAATTGGCAGTTGCACGAACTATTTTTTTTTTCTTATACGTACATGCATTATATTACTGTAATAATAACTTTAATCTCGGTTCAACTTGCTTTTCGTCTTTTTCCAATTCTAAAGATTAGAAAAAGACAAAGAGTAAGTTGAACTGAGATTAAAGTTAATTATGTTTGAATTATAAGAGTATTTTACTTATTTTTAAATTGTATGGTTATAGATTAAACGCGAATTTTATAAT
>NW_017296783.1:41877-42320 GCF_001594075.2 Trachymyrmex cornetzi | reverse complement strand
ATAAACTACTAGAATAGAAAATAATTTGTATTCTTACACCGGAAAATGTGTTTTACAGCATAGAATTTGTGAAATAAATATTTATTCTAGCCTGATTTACGTGTTTATATATGTTCCTCTGTTCCATCGATGTGACAGATTTTTTAACCTGAATAGTTTAAAGATTAATACTAAACGAAGACAAACACCTAGACACCCACTTTCTTGAACGCGAACACTTTGACACATTTTTCCTCGAAGGCGAATACCTAGACACCCATTTCCTCGACGGCGCACACCTAGACACCCACTTCCTCGACGGCGAACACCTAGACACTCATTTCCTCGACGGCGAACACCTAGACACTCATTTTCTCGACGGCGCACACCTGGACACTCACTTCCTCGACGGCGAACACCTAGACACTCATTTCCTCGACGGCGAACAGCTAGACACTTATTTT
>NW_017296783.1:41320-41538 GCF_001594075.2 Trachymyrmex cornetzi | reverse complement strand
AGACGCTTAATAGACACCTTCTTCGTCGACGCGGTAAATACCTAGACTAGATCTTCAACGACAATCTCGATATTTCATTTTATTTATTATTATTTCATTGAAATATTTCATTTTATTTATAATTGTTTCATTTAAATTTTAATTAATTATTAATGCTTACACGTCACATCGTATGTAACTTAGCGCCGAGACACTACCAGTCAGTGATGCACATTTGG
>NW_017296783.1:40771-40999 GCF_001594075.2 Trachymyrmex cornetzi | reverse complement strand
CGAACGTTCGAATGTGCAATGCTGCCTAGATTAAGTCAAAAGCCCTCTAGTGTCGAAAAAACGAGATGGACATTTTCACCTGGTCGATGACAATGATAATATAATAATAACGACGACGTATCTTAAAAATGAGGTGAAAATTCAACAGTCCGGACTTTGCGTCGCGATATCTCCGCTCATAGGGCACGTAGAAAAAAAATAGAAGCACTTTTATCACACAATTTTTGT
>NW_017296783.1:38764-40220 GCF_001594075.2 Trachymyrmex cornetzi | reverse complement strand
TGGTTCGGTTCGCGTTACGTTCACCCCCTCAGGTTCCATGCATGCGGAACCTCGGACGTAACAAACCCTTACCATACTAATATAGGTAACTAGTGACCGAGTGATTCCTGTTCGTGCAAGTTTCTTTGAGTCTTTCAGTAATTATAAATTATACTACACACATTTTATTATTTTGAAAAATAAAGAGTCAATATTTATTCTAGAAAGTTGAAAGTATGTTGGTGAATTTTTAGAGATTTTTTGAATTATTTTGAAGAGGTGAAAAAACGAAAAGATTCTAGTGACCCTTAATATTATGGATGAGGCATCAAATTGTACATAGTACGGTAAAGGATAAACTATATATGAAAGTTGCATGTTTATAACTCGATCGGCGGTTGCTTCTTTCACGACCGTCGACTGGTATTTCACTAGTGGCCCAGATGTAGCGCTTTGAGGAAACAAAAGTGATATTGATCGCATTATTACAATATATAAAATTGATTTGGACGGGAGCAAATTAAAACTACATTGAACGATGTTTTATAATACAATGGAGGTCAAGAAAATAGAGATCTGTAATTTAAAAGATGGCATTAATTTAAAAAAAAAGATGCAGCCGTGAGAGAAATTATATCAGAATACACAAAAATGATGAAACTCCTGCTTACAATCCAGGCAACATCCTGCACTACGGAAAGATCTTTTTGTGCTCTTAGTAGATTAAAAACTTATCTACGTTTTACGATGCTTCCAATTTTGTTAAATAGTACGGCTGTTCTGCATATTCATTCAGATGTTATACAAAATTTTAATTTAGAAGCTACTACATGGATGGAAAAGTCCCGGGATTTTTCAATAGGTGGCGCCACTAGAAAATGAACATGACTTATTTCGAGAGGCTCATCTGTCACTAGTTTATGTATGAAGTTTCATGACATTTCGTCCATTCGTTTACAAGCTACAGTCGTTTGAGTGACGCTACTTTCGCCTTCGTAAAAAAATAGAAAAACAGAAATATCGCATCTTGATCAAACATTGTTTTTTGATGGGAAAAACTTCTGAACAATCATTGCAATGGTTGCAGAAATGTTATCCCACATCTGCTCCTTCGAGAACAACAGTTTATCGGTGGTTTAGTGAATTTAAAATGGGTCGTACAAGCACCGAAGACGCACCTCGCTCTGGAAGGCCAAAAGAGGCTACGAATGCGGAAATCGTAAAGCAAGTACATCGAATTGTTTTGAGTGATCGTAAAGTGAAGTTGCATTAGTTAGCTGAGGCCGTGGGCATCTCAAAAGAACGGGCGGGATACATTTTGTACGATCTTTTGGAGATGAAAAAGCTATCGGCGCGATGGGTGCCGCGTTTGCTGACCGTCGACCAAAAACAGCAGCGCGTTGATGTTTCAACGGCCGGTTTGGCGTTGTTGCAGCGTAATCGAGCGGACTTTTTTCGACGTTTTGTGACGATGGAT
>NW_017296783.1:36706-38610 GCF_001594075.2 Trachymyrmex cornetzi | reverse complement strand
CGATTACCTGCAGAAGGGAAGAACAGTTACGGGAGAGTATTATGCAGCGTTATTGGACAAACTGAACGACGACATAAAGAAAAAACGGCCCCATATGGCGAAGAAAAAGTTCTGTACCATCACGATAACGCACCGTCACACACATCCTTGAAAGCGATGGCCAAATTGGACCAATTACGATTCGAATTGGTTGCTCACCCACCGTATTCTTCAGACTTGGCCCCCAGCGACTATTATCTGTTCCCAAACCTCAAGCGGTGGCTCCAGGAAAAGAGATTCAGATCGAATGAGGAAATCATCGCGGAATCCGAGGCGTATTTCGAAGGCTTGGACGTTTTGTACTACAGAAAGGGCATCGAAATGTTGGAAAATCGCTATACCAAGTGTATCGCCCTCGAAGGCAACTATGTTGAGGAATAAATATAACTTTGCCCAAAAATCGCTTGTTTTCATTAAAAATCCCAAGACTTTTCAGCCCATGTAGTATAATGAATGAATTTATAAGCAGGAACAAAATCTGTTATTCTACATTTGCGTGTTCTACATGATTACATTTATTATATTAATATAATAAATAATATATGTAAAATATACCACATATAAAATATGTATACTACGAGGGGCACTACTTCTATTGTGAGCCTTGGCAACACTGAGTGTTGTCAGGTGCCATCGGACGTTTCCACTAAAAAGTTTGACATTTTTTACCATGACTTTCTTCAGAACGTTTTGTTATTTGAGCGCGATTTGTATTGTTGACAGTCACTTGAAAATTGTGTCTCAGCGAAAAAATGGAATTAACTCGTGAAAATTTTCGTGCAATGATTTATTACGACTTTCGACGTGTATTATCAAGACAGGAGTGCATCGACTTACTTCCATTTTTGGCGATAAACCTCCATCCTTTGCCACTGTGAAACGCTGGTATAACGAATTTAATCGTGGTCGCCATTCGCTCACCGACGAAAGTCGTGAAGGTTGTCCAAAATCAGTTGTTGTGTCAGAAAACATTGATGCTGTGCAAAAACTAATAATGCAAGATCGTCATGTGACATACTGTGAGATTGAGACAACCTTGGGCATTAGTTCCACCAGCATATATGAAATATTGCATAATCATTTAGCCGTGAAAAAGGTTTGTTCTCGTTGGATCCCACATAATCTGACAAAATCTCAAAAAGATGCTCGTGTCGATTGGTGCAAACAAATGCTTAAGAAATACAATGGCGGTGCTTCAAAAGACGTGTATAAGATTGTAACAGGTGACGAATCATGGATCTATGCGTATGAGCCGGAAACTGAACAGCAGTCGACTGTATGGGTGTTTCAAGATGAACCAAATCCAACAAAAGTTGTTCGCGCTCGAAGCACTTCGTAACAAATGGTCGCCTGTTTTTTCGGAAAAACTGGTCATGTGACAACAGCGCCTTTAGAGGAACGTAGAACTGTCAATTCTGAATGGTACACAACCATTTGTTTGCCGGAAGTCTTCAGTGAAATAAAAAAAACAAACAAGCGCCGCCGGATCATTCTTCATCAAGACAATGCCAGCTGTCACACATCTCGTCTAACAACCGACTATTTGAGCACTCAAAAAATCGAAGTAATGGGTCATCCGCCGTACAGTCCTGATTTGGCACCAAATGACTTCTTTTTGTTCCCGAACGTCAAGAATAAATTGCGTGGACAACGATTTTTGTCGGTAGAAGAAGCCGTTGATGCGTTCAAAGACCATATTTTGAATTAAGGTGTCTCAAGCGGAATGGAAAAAATGCTTTGACAAGTGGTTCGAACGCATGCAAAAGTGTATAGATCATAAAAAAGAGAATATTTTGAAAAACAATAAATGACAAATTATTGTTTTTTTATTATTATTTTTATTATTAGGCTCAAAATATAAATAG
>NW_017296783.1:21101-34962 GCF_001594075.2 Trachymyrmex cornetzi | reverse complement strand
CACCAAATGACTTCTTTTTGTTCCCGAACGTCAAGAATAAATTGCGTGGACAACGATTTTTGTCGGTAGAAGAAGCCGTTGATGCGTTCAAAGACCATATTTTGAATTAAGGTGTCTCAAGCGGAATGGAAAAAATGCTTTGACAAGTGGTTCGAACGCATGCAAAAGTGTATAGATCATAAAAAAGAGAATATTTTGAAAAACAATAAATGACAAATTATTGTTTTTTTATTATTATTTTTATTATTAGGCTCAAAATATAAATAGACCCTCGTATATATGAAAAATATATATTACAAATATATATTTAAAAAATAAAAATATATGTGCAACAGTTTTTATGCAATCACGAAACTTTTTTTTTGGATGTCTATCCGCTCTTGCCTGCCTTCGCCAACTCCACACTTGGCATAATTCTAAGTCGACGCCTCTGGTGTAATATACCTACTTAACATCTTTCTAATATAATGCCTGATTGAGCATCAAATTATTTAAACTTGCTTATCAATTTAATTTATTTTGTACTATTATTACATTAGTTTGCGTTTTTATAAATCCGAAAACCAATTCAGCGCGCAGTTCGAATGATTACAAATGGTATATATGTATGTATATAAGGTATATATTATTCACATTTAATTATTTAGGCATTAAAGATTCAGTTTCGACTGTTATAGGCATTTAATTCTGGTTCTTATTGATTGATGTTTACACAAATTTAGTTACGGAGAATTAAATAATATATGAATAAATGAGCGATAAATAGGATTGAAAATCAAGGCGATTCTTCAATAATATCACTATAAAATTTATGAGAAGAAAATTTTGCTAATTAGACTCTTCTTCAGTTTCATGCGACATAAAATGCTTCTCGCTTTTTTCGATGTAAATCGTACTTGTGTTCCAAAATAGATCGGTCTTCACGCCTCGCGCAAAATAGACTTCTTTCTATTATTTTTTTGACATGGACTTTTCTTCATGTTTTTCTCAATAGTACCTTCTACTGGCTCAGGCATTGATATACGTGCGCGTCACGAATAAGTCCGAGACCGCTAGCCTGTAATGCTGAGTAACGCTTCGAAAGAGAATGAATAAGAAAAAAAATAACGAAATACGTAAAACATAATTTTAACTTTGATAAAAACGTTGTCAAAATCTAAAATACTACTGTTAATCGGTGAAATAGAAGTTGCAATTAAAATTAACTAAAGTAAATGTGTTAGTTAACACGGAAAGTTGTTTATTTCCTCCAACATAACATAACATGTCTTTGGTAAACCCACAATTTTGCCCTGACATTCAAGGGTACAACAAAGACTATTGACCAGAGAGACGAAAAAAATTTAAAAGTAATTATAATTCGTTAATCGAGTAGGAGCCAAGGCTCCAACCCTCACGCCCGCCACGCCAACCATACGCACCTAAATGTCGTCCAGAGTTGGACACATATGCTGCCTTGCTATGCTACAATGCAAAAAAAAAAATACGTCTCGAAATTGAATATTTCAACAAGATAAAAATCCTGAACACCGCTTTGAATTTCCATATAGAAAAAGTCAATTTTGTCAATTTATAATATTTATATCTAAATTCTCTCTCTCTTCTAAGCAGAATCGTAAGGTTCGTAACATATTCTTGTACGACTTGTAAAAATTTTTAAGTGCTTATACCTTTACACAATATTTGTACAAACAGTTTTTTACTAGCCATAAAGTTTACACGAAATCGTAGATATTTACATAACAAATCATAAAGTAATTTTAAAAAATATTGTCATGAAACTTTTGAGCGCTAGTATATGAGGCATTCCACGTCAAATCGGGTATTTTTAAAACATCATTAAAATTTTTTTTTTTTTAATTAACTCGAGAATCCTGGCTGAGGTAATATTTTTCGCAATAAGTTCTTTACTTAATTAATTTAGGAGGGGATTATTTTATATATATAGGAATGTTCGAATGTTTCGGCTTCTCATCATATTTATATTATTAGCGTCTCAGATCGATTGTGATTAATGTTCGAATAGCAATAATTAACAAGGCCTTTGGAGTCAACGCTGGATCTTATATTGCGGAAAACTAAATAATATCTATTAATCTAAATCATTAACGTTTCGGCTTACTATTTTAGCCATCCTCAGTAATAAAAATTATCGCTATCGCACTACAAAATCTGTCGAACTGCGTCTCGCACAATCGCAGTTTCGACCTCCAAATATGCAATCGCAGTGGAAATGTGGTGAGATACAACCATCTTCAACATAGTCCAATGTTGTGCCAACCAGTTGCTTAGCTGAGTGGAATAGATAGTGGAATTCAAGCTAATAATAGCAACGAGATATTTTTCTTTCACATCCAGAGTTTCACACAAGAAATTTCAATTTTATAATCAATATTTTATTACAAAATGACTATCCGTTAAAATTTATTTTTGAAACACTTAACAACAGAATAAAAAAATTAATAAATAAATACAACTGTAAGGGAAGAACCTCCACAGAAAGGGCCAAGAAAGAACATATTAAATGGTTCACAATTCCTTTTATTGAGGGGATTTCTAATAAGTTTAGTAAAATCAATAATGGTATGTGTCATAGGGTGGCACATTATAGTATTAACAAGTTGAATAAATTCATTAGGGTACATAAGGATACTTTGCCCATATGGGAGAAAAGGAATGTAGTTTACCAGATAGGATGTCGTGATTGTGATGCTACTTATGTAGGGCAAACGGGAAGAAAACTAAACACGAGAGTAGGAGAACATCGTAATCATATCCGTAGAGTGACATCCACTCGTTCGGTTATCACGGAACATAGGGTTAGTTGCAATCACGACTTCGATTGGGAAAATGTGAGAATTCTGGATTCGGAGAGAAACTACAACAAACGAATTATATCGGAGATGCTCTATATAAATTGTCAACCCAATAGTCTCAACATGCAAACAGACACTGAGGCTTTAAATCATGGATACATAGAAATTCTCAATAAGTTATAATATGTTTGTTTTTAATATTGACCGATATACTTTGTTCGTGCGACACGTCTTTCCTTGTATTTAATGAGTAACAAGAGACCACATCAGAACGAACATGTCTTTCTTTTGCGTTACTTAAATTATTTTTCAATCTAACTTTGACATTGTAATATTTAAATGGTTGTAATGGATTGACGATGCTTGGTTCCACTTGTGATCGTTGTTGGAGATGGGGTGAGTATTAGACTAACATACACTAATTAAGCAAATTAATATCTATTTGGTTTTTTAAAAATATCTCGTTGCTATTATTAGCTTGAGTTCCACTATCTACTCCACTCAGCTAAGCAACTGGTTGGCACAACATTGGACTATGTTGAAGATGGTTGTATCTCACCACATTTCCACCGCAATTGCATATTTGGAGGTCGGAACTGTGATTGTGCGAGACGCAGTTCGACAGATTTTGTAGTGCGATAGCGATAATTTTTATTGCTAAGGATGGCTAAAATAGTAAGCCGAAACGTACATAAGTTAATGATTTAGATTAATAGCTATTATTTAGTTTTGCGCAATATAAGATACAGCGTTGACTCCAAAGGCCTTGTTAATTATTGCTATTATTATTGTATTGATTTAAGGAGAGTCTATAAAATTTGTAATTTTTACTCAAATTTATTAATGTTCGAATGTTTCGGTGCACAATCACATCTGAGATAATTAAATTTAAATTAAGAACATATATTGTATTCATAACATCTAACTTTGACCGATCATTGGCGCTCTCTCCTACATGTATGTTGTACATTTACACAGTCGGATTTTATCTCTTTTTTTTTAAATTTGCTGACATATTCAATAGATAAATATATGAGACACGTGTTTCGCGAAAAAAATTTGAAATTTTTTTTGTAAAGTTATTCACGCTTGTAAGTCACATAAATTAATAAAAAATATTAATAATAATAACCCGAGTAGAAATTCTCGTATGGCTCTCTTCAGATCCACGTATGGCTTGCCCTTCCTCAGATCAGGTACGGATCTGGCAGCCTAATAGGGCTCTGATATTGAATGTAACGTTACGTATTAAATGGCCGTCATCAGAAAGCGTAGGATATGCCCTAGTTGGTCATATCCTCACTTGGGCCTGATCAGGAAATGATAGGGTATGCCTTAATCTTGCTCTACTGGTAAAGTACCAATGAGGCAACGTGATTAGGGCCTGATCAGAGAGTGCAGCGTATGCCCTAGTTGGGAATTGCTTCGTTGGGCCTAATCATTGAACTAAAAACTTTCTTTTTTATGTCCTTTCAAATATGATATACTGACTACTCAGTATTGACTTAAATAGTTTATATAGTCAGTTTAAACGCCAGCCGAAATGTTACTAAATTTCACTTCAGGGAACATTTGAGGCATTTGTCCGAGCCCGAATGATTATACTCGATTACAGTCTGACGTTCCACATAATCGAATTATCAAACCTCGATTTGGATGTCCTTATCAAGTTACAGCATTCAAACTAATAAAAGCACAATATTTTTAAATTTAGAAATATGACTGTATTTACAATAGTATACAAATTATATCATACAAAGAATATTAAATGAACACTTATAAACATTTTTAAACGTACATTTTAGAATTATGACTGTATTTGAAAAGATACATTGTTAAAATACATAAAGGTGTTTTATTTTAATCACCATAAACAAGAATATCTCGTAGATAAAGGAAATAGTAAAAACACATTGTCTCTGAACACACTAGAGAGATGACCATTCTACTCTCATCGCATTGTCTGATAATTCGATATTTTTATATTATATTGGCATATGTTCTATAAGATACAATTTCGTTCTAATCCGTATACTATGTCCAGAAGTTCACATTTTTACTGACTACAACCATTGTATAAGCTTCATGTTACACTAAGCGTGATTTTTTTTTATTACATGAATACTGTGAGTCTTGTAAGTTTTGCGATTGAGAGTGAATTATAATTTTTATATTCTAATTTTTTAAATATTTTCACCGTTTTACTTTTATATTATAACATTGATAATGATCCAACAGGGAACGACACGTCTGTTTTTGTTTTGTTTATGTTTTATTGTTTATTGTCGGCAAATTAAAGTTTATATTACAACGAAATGACATATTTTTATTCTGTAACTTCTTAATAATTTCAATTTTATAACGACTAAATTTTAGGCTCGTAGCCCTTTTGCGTTCTGTTCTTTTTTGAAATGGTAAAAGCAAGTTTGAAATAAAAGTCCTAGAATTGACGAGGAATAAAGGTGACAAAATAACGTCTTTTGTACCATTGGTTTGACCTTGGGTGGCGTTGTAACCGTCAATCGAACACTTTGGATAATGTTAATGCCTGCAGTACTGTAATTTTCAAGCCTTATAACACAAAAAGTATTTAATTAGAAAATATTTTATTAAAGCATTTCGAGAAACTATCAAAATGTTTCTATGAGAATATACAACGAAAAGTGTGTGAAGTTTCATTTAAAAAATTCAATGTGAATTTGCCCTGACTTTTACAACACCACCCAAGGTCAAACCAATGGTACCATTTTATGTCCCCCTTAGAATTACGAGACTTTTGTCTGAAACATTTTTCTCTAAAACTCGGAGATTACAAATATTTGATTGTCAAATATAAAATAAGACATTCCGTATACTAAAATAATTCTCTTTTCCTATGTATTTGTATGAATGGGTGTCTGTATAATGGATTTCCAATCCGCAATAGAGATATAACAAAAAAAATACTAGATAATGTATCTAGACATACAATAGAATATATCAATGGAAGAGCTGAAATTATGATTTACTTGATTCTAATATCAACATTTTCATTGATATTTATGAGAACAAAATTACATTTTCATTGATGCTTACTTGCTGTATCAAGAAATTCTCTCGCATCAATACGGCGAACTTTTCGATATCTATTAGATGTACAACTTTGCTTCCGCCGTTTTTTTTTCCGAAATTCGAGGTTTTATTGTGAAAAACTGGTTATACATTTATGATTCAAAGTATTGTCCATCGCTGGCCACTACTTTCTCCCATCTTTCGGGCAGCGTACGAATCCCGCGTCGAAAAAACGGTCATCTCTTGAGGCGATCCACGAATCGATCCAATTTTTTACTTCTTCATAAGACCGGAAGTGCTGGTCAGCCAGGCCGTGTGCCATTGATCGAAACAAGTGATAGTCAGAGGGAGCAACGTCTGGAGAATACGGCGGGTGGGATAGGACTTCCCATTTCAACGTTTCCAAGTATGTCTTGATCACTTTCGCAACATGAGGTCGAGCATTGTCATGCTGCAAAATCACTTTATCGTGTCTTTCGTTGTATTGCAGCCGTTTGTCTTTCAATGCTCGGCTCAGATGCATCAATTGCGTTCAATACCGATCGCCTGTGATTATTTCAGTCGATTTTAACAGCTCATAATACACTACGCTATACCGAGCTGGTCCCACCAAATACACAGCATAACCTTAGAGCCGTGAATATTCGGTTTGGCGGTCGACGTGGAAGAATGGACGGGAACTCCCCATGATTTTCTGCGCTTGGGGTTGTCATAATGAACACATTTTTCGTCCCCAGTCACAATGCGATGCAGAAATCCCTTCCATCTTTGCCTTTCAAACAGCTATCCACAAACAAACAAACGCCGTTCAACATCTCTCGGCTTCAACTCGTACGGCACCCAACTTCCTTGCTTCTGAATCATTCCCATGGCTTTGAGACGTTTTGAAATGGCTTGTTGAGTCACTTCCAATGATCGTGCCAATTCTTCTTGATTTTGACACGAGTCTTGATCAAGTAATGCCTCCAATTCTGCATCTTCGAAAACCTTCTTTCTTCCACCGCTTCCACTGCCCGTCTTCGACGTCAAAATCACCGTTCTTGAAGCGTTGAAACTACTCACGGCACGTTCTTTCGCTAATAGCGGCCTCACCATAAGTATTTGAGAGCATTCGATGAGCCTCAGCCGCAGATTTCTTCATATTGAAGCAGAAAATTAAAACGTCCCGCAAATGACGAGAATTTGGCTCGTAAACTGACATTTTCAATCGAGAATATCTTTACGATGCAGACACAAATGGACTAATGTTTCTATGGTGTTATGTTGACAGATGCCCAAGGTTATTGTATGACGTCTGTGATCTATTTATTTCGACCACTACTTACCGCTAAAGTCATGTGTAGGAAAACGGCGGAAGCAAAGTTGAGATAACCTAATATCTACTCTTCGCCGTATTAAATCTTGTTTTTTCTTTTTATTACTTTCCATGACAATTAGTTGTAAACTCCACAATTATAACTTATTTCGTCGTAGACTCTAGAAGTTGATTGTCAAAAATGCAGTTCGTCCGTTTCGTCTTAGAACCTAACCTAACAATTTATTGATTAATTTTTTGGCAAAGAAAAATAAAACAGAGTCATATAAAGTACGTCTTGTTCTGGTCTGATCTGGCCCAAGTCCAGCTTTCCGTTGTTAGGGCGCAATTCAGGCATTTCTTAGTAAGGCATATGTCTGGCATTCCTTAGTAGGGCATGCCTACGTGTTTCCTACTCAGATGCCAAGTCAGCATACCTCGACAGGGCGCAATTTTGGCATTATTCAGCAGGGCATAAGTCAGACATTCCTTACTAGGTCTTGCCTGCGCGTTTCCTACTTAAGCGCAAGTCGGACATACCTTGGCAGGGCGCAATTCAGGCATTACATAGTAGGGCACAAGTAGGGCATGCCTGAGTTTTCCCTCATCAGGCCCGAATCAGGAGTTCCTGAATAGGGCATACCGGAAAACTCCCTGATAAGGGTCATATGATACGTCAGGTTGATCGCATCCAATTTTCTACTCGGGAATAACTTTATTGAAGTACACTACAAAAATTATTACAGAACAATGAGACAAAAGACATCAATTAGCAAAGCATCATCCAAAGGCGAGATATCAGCATAGTACTGCCTAAAGAACCTATGTCCGGAGCATAACTTAGAAGAGAATTAAAAACGTAAGAATTAAAAACGCATGTTAAACAGAAAAATTACAATGAGATGAAGAGTTACAAGTAAGAGTATAGCAAAGAAGTGAGATGAGCTCAGAATTACATCCGGGGGTGAAATATGTAGAACAATAAGTGTAATAGATAATAGTAAGCGCGAAAATATTCACAGCTCATAATACAATTAAAGTAGGAGAAACACAAAAATTAACGCAACATTTTTAATAGTCAGCAACAGACACAATGTGCCGAGAGACAGCAGACTTAAATATAGGAAAGGAAGTAACAGACCGGATAAAATGTCACTCATGCGAATGTTCAAATTATTATTATATCGTCGAAACCATTAGTGGTACAAAATATGCAAGAGACTTTTAAAGATTTTAAATTGTTCTATAGACAAATTATTCTTAATCTGCAATTTTTGTATAAATTATTTTCCATTTGTTTATAATTATCATTAACATTTTTTATCATTAACTCATCAGTTCAAAAATTTTTTTTAAATATCATTATATTTCCATTTTAATTATGAAGTAATACTGCAAATTTCAAAATGGAACTCGAATGGACTGTATAGAAAAAAAATTCTGTCGTGTGATGGCGCGATTCTGTATACATGCTGGACGTAGTTTACAGGGATAGTACAGGAACGATAGGTTAAATGAAAAAGGCATAATACTTAAATTATATATATAATGATATGATTTTACTTCAATTTTTCCCTTATGCTTGGATTAAATGAATAATACATTAAGATACCGGAAATCATCTTGACTTTCTCAAAATGTTTATGAAATTCAGAAATTTTGATTTTATATTTTTAAATTGAAAAAAATTTTGTATTAACATTTTCAACGTTTTTGTTAACCCACAAAAATATTTTTCAGCGGTATTTATAGGATTGTTTACATTCTGCAAACTGGCCTTTACACACTGCTAATCTTTTTATTGTACCTTCTAAACCATCCCAAGGTCCTTTTCGATGTGACGTGGCGAAAAAGTACCATTCGGCACAGACATTAAAATCGTACAACCCATCGTTCCTATACTATGCCTATAAACTACGTGCTGTATGTATGCGGAATCGCACCGTCACGACAGAATTTTTTATCTATATCAGTCCATTCGAGTTCCATTTTGAAATTTGCAGGATTACTTCATAATTAAAGTGGGAGTATGATGATATTTTTAGAGCATTTTTAAACTGGTAAATTTATCATAAAAAATGTTAATGAAAATTATAAACAAATAGAAAATAATTTATTTATTAAAAAATAGTAAATTTTATATTATAATATTTTTAAATAACCTGTCTGTAGAACAATTTAAAATCTCTAAAATCGACCTCTTGCATTTTTTTTTGTATGTCTAATGGTTTCGGCGATATAATAATTTGAGTATTCGCATGAGTGACGTTTTTTTTATGAATTTCAGTGATTTACAAGGGTGAATAACTTCACAAAAAAATATGAAATTTTTTCGGATCTCATATTTTTAGCTGTAGAATATGTCAGTAAATTAAAAAAAAAACAAAAATCATGATGTTTCAAAAATGCCTGGTTTGGAAGGCCTTATATAATGTGAAGGTGTTCTGTGCTACACCTAATTCGATTGATTGATGAATCACGGGTAAATGGAATCAGGTCACGGTTCGCTTCGCCGATGTCAATAATTTTTGATATGCTTGCTCGTATACCGAACAAAGTAGATTCTAATTCAGCGACTCATGTTACTAATGCTCTAATTTCCGTTTGTCAAAATGACAAACGGTTTCACAACGTACACGCCCTTTTCGAGGGATACCTTTATATTAATTTTCGCAATGAGAAAACTGTCTCTAACTTGCGTGCTGGGGGGATGATAAATATATGTGATAAAATGGCGTAGGCTGGGGGGCTTGCCCCTCAGCCTTCTAGTTTTAATTGCCCATGCGGGGGGGGGGGGGCCCTTGTCCCCCGCTATAAATATATTTTTATTGGCGCGCGGCATAGCCGCTTATTGTTGTACTACCCCAGAGAGGTATTGTCTCTCTGGGGAAATAACCTGGAAAATAAAAGTGAGCTAATTGTGTTATGATTTCAGCTTCTTACTGTTAATATTAATGAATTTATTTTGTAAGTTGAATCGATTTGTCACTACAATAAGTAACGCCATCATAAATTATAATCTACATAAAATGATTAATGTAGCGCGTGTAAAAGACTTAGTGGTTATTTCGTGATACATACGTGTGATGGAATAGTAAAGCATGTTTTGTAGCAAAATACAAGAACTTTGCTTTCGTATTCTTTGTTTAGTTTGTTATCTTGTATATTCCACCTGTTCGGGATATATGGCATTTTTAGCGAGTAGGATTTATGCTCGAAGCATACAAAGTGCGCAGATCGAATTCAGTGCACTAAATGCAATAAACGCGTTATATGAAATATGTACCTCGTATCATAACACTTGTAATATATGTAGGAAGATCAAAATTATTATTTGTTACTTCATATACATATTTACCATTCTTATTCCTTAATAAAATTTTATAATCACATTTTATAAGTCATTATGTCATTATATGTCTTATTTATATGCATTATTTGTAAATTTTTCATAAACCGTACATATCCCCCCCTCCCCTTATGAGTAGCCATATATCCCATCCCTATGGGATATATGGCAAAAATGCAAGGGTTTCAAAAAGTTTATTTTTTAATATAAAAAATAAATATTTCGGATTTCCAATATTTTTTTCATAGTAGTAGACAGTACAAAGTTTTTATTGATATTGTTCGTTTACTATAAACATAGTAAGTAATACTTAATAAATTGAGTTTTTAATAGGTGCGGCGTATATACCGGAGTTACCCTAACCTTTATATTTTGCTTTTGCAACTACTTTCGTGTGTGCATTCAATTATCTATTAACGTATCTCCCAAAACGATTATCAAATAAATAAAATTAAGTTATGCCGAGTATCCTCCTGTGAATTAAATTGGTAAAATCGAAGCATAAGACAACCTTATTTTTCAGAGTTTTTTATGAAGTATTTTAAGGATGTTTCTTAAAGAACTTTTATAGATACCTTAAAATTGTTTTGTGCGTCAATTTCATACTTTCTGTTCATTGGGTAATCAAAAATAATTGTGAAATTTGCAAAATAGTAGAGAACTTTTCTACTCAGGTAGTCCACTTTACATACGAGCACTGTCAATATTTAGGGGATACCTTGTCTGCTTTTTAATAATATGTTTTTCTTATATAAATTGTTCGACATAATAATAATAATGCTCTAATATATCATTTTTATGCAAATGACATCTTGTCCTTTCATAAATAACAAATCTTATAATTCATAGAATAATTATGTCATGAAATAAATACTTCAGTACTATAACTATAACCAATTAACGATAATTATAGTTTAAAAAAGAATTGGATTTAGAAATATAAAAACCTTGTACAGTATTTTGTTGTAATGTGAATAAAAAAGACTATATATTAATTCTAGTATACTGTCGAAATAATCTATAGTTGTAAATTATAAATATCTAATTAATTTAGGAATTTGAAAGATTAAAATTCTGTTAGTATAAAATCTAAAATTTTCTAAAAAATTATATTATCTATCTAGTTCTCTGTATTTATATTATATTTATAAATGGAAAATAATTAGTTAAAAATCTGTACCTTAATTGTCTTTCCAATTTTTTTAAAATTAAAGAAAGTTATTAAACAATTTTTAATTTCATCATACTTTACATAATTAAAACTTCTTGAAAGCATAACAATATTTGCGACAACTCACATACCATTTCCATTCCTGGTTTTCCTTTATAGTGAGCGTGAAAATACCCTCGAAGAACAGCAACAAAATAGGGCAGCTCAGGTACCAGAAATACGGATTTCTTTTGAAAGTCGTTACCTGCCAAATAGCGATGAAACCATGCGATGCAAATACCAAACGCGTAATTATTGCCTTTATGGTTGCCAAGAACTTTGCCATAGCCGGTAATACTTTTTATAATTTGTATATATTTTGAAAAGTAAATAAAACACAATTGTAATCTTCCATATCACTCACGTTAACCGTACATACACATTTATAATTCCGTCACTAAAATTTGTTCCATATATTTTTAAAAAGAAGTTGTGATTACGATGTTTGTCATTATGAGTAAAATTAAATGTACAAGAACGTAATCTGGGAAGACATAGCGTCAAAAGCACAGTTCTCTAAAGACTAGTACGAACTTTCTACAATCAATGCGCACATGCGCCCATTGGATCATCCAAACTGGAAGAGAAACGCGATTTTCCTTAGATCTTTTTATTTCTGCAAGTAAGATCACATTAAAAAGTTTTACATAAACAAAAGTTAAAAAAGAACATACAGCCAATACGCCGGTTATTTCTTGCGATGTAATATATTTAAAATGATCTTTACAAAATTAAAATTTATAAACGTTTCGGCCTTCATCAGTATGTTCTAAATTACAATTTTTAAGCCAGAAATTATATAAAATAAATTTCAATTGAAATATTATGAGAGAGAATAAATCTCAGTCATTTATAATATATGATGGTCATTTAATATAAGAAGTTGAATGTATCGTAAAAAGTTCTTGTAAATTAGTTGATTTTTGTGTGACTGTTAATATTGGTCCGTTATAAATTATAAGACTCTGTGTCGTAAAGAATTTCCAAGGTCTAATAAGAATTTACAATTAAATATTTATATAAATTTTTAAAAAATCATGATTACAATTAGTGACAACAATTACTTAACGTACCTTTACTCGTATATGATAGGAGTTACAATTATTCACTGGCAGTTTTACAGTCTTTATATTTTAATTTTAAATTATTAAGAATGGAAGAAACTTTCTAGAACATTACTTGTTAAAAGAATTTTTGTGTTCCTCTGTTTTGTCCTTCTCAATATTTATATTCTCTAGACAAATTAAGAAGGAGAAAATTAAAAGAATATGAAGGAAGTTTTAGGTAGGAGATTATTCGTTAGTAGGGGCAAGTATTAATAATTCTGGTAAACGATTATGGTCACATTGCTTATTTAATCCCGACTTTTGTTTTTTGATGTGCATCAGCTCAGAAATGGATCTCTTGTAGTATGATGGTTCTGAATCCAAGATTAAAATATTATCCCAATCTAAGACATAATCTTTATTTAACCCTTACCATACCATCTACAATTTGGTGTCTCATCCATATCATCAAGGGTCACTTCAAATCTCTTCGTTTTTTCACCTCTTCAAAATAATAAAAAAAATCTAATAATTCGCCAACATACTTTCAACTTTCGAGAATAAATATTGACTCTTTATTTTGGAAAATAATGAAATGTAGTATAATTTATAATTACCGAAAGACTCAAAGAAACTTGCACTAACAGGAATCGCTCGGTCACTAGTTACCCATATTACGCCCGTTTCTACCACTTTTGCCTTAATCTCCAGTTTAGCCAAACTTTCGTTAAAACTAAACCTAGATTTGGCGCTGATTGGTTTCTACCACCGTTACAATGCAAACGTTTAGCTAAACTTATAACCTATGTGTCATAACTTAAAGAAATTACTAAATCTCAGTCGTTGATTGGTCCAATATTGGTTCTAACAGTATTGTACGTCAACGTGCAGCATCGTGTTATGTGAATACTCGTGTAAGGAGCATAACGGTACAAATTAAATTAAAAATGAACGTAGAAGACATAATAAGTAATAAACAACGTAAATGTGCTACGAATTTTTGGAGGCCGAGAAAATTATTTTAATAGATTTAGCAACTCATTATAAAGATGTGATAGAAAATAAAAGATCTGATATGATAACCTGTAAAAAGAA
>NW_017296783.1:20157-21006 GCF_001594075.2 Trachymyrmex cornetzi | reverse complement strand
AAAAAAGAATTATTTGTATTAATTTTAAATTTTAAATTTATATTTGTAATTGTAAATATTCGTAAAATAATTTCAGAAAAAAATTTATTTATAAATTTGTATTTATTTTATTTTTATTATTGTTACTATATTTTTATTTTTATTTATTATTTTTTATTTATAAATTTATTTTATAATTTTTTCAATTATTTGTCAGTCCCGAATTCTAATTCATTTCTAATTTTTCTAAAACTTCTAACACTGATGCTTTACTAAATCGAAATCGCATTTTAAACTCTATATCGTTCCACAAGATAATTAATACGTTGTTTAAATCTTCTTTTTCTTCTATTAAATTGTTCAATAATAATATCCTCGTCATCGGAAGATGACAATACGAGGTTATATGCCATGTTTGACACTAGTAATATTTCTTAACCGCAGTTCAACTGCCTCTAAACGGCCAAAATTGGCCGTTCAATTTAAACTCAGTTTAAATACGTTTAAATACTCAAATTAAAGAAAAAAGTTGGTAGAAACCAATATTTTGCTAAACTTTGGTTAATCAAATGTCACTAGGGATTAACTCTTTAAACTGCGTTAGTAGAAACGGGCCTTAGTACGGTAAGGGTTAATCGACGACAGATAACAGATTGGTTGGATTAATGATATCTGCTTTGTGTTCTTTGATTCGGGTTTTAAGTTTTCTTTTAGTTTGCCCCACATAAGAGGAATTGCAATCAAGACAATTTATCTTATATATTAGTTGTTAAACTTAATTCCTATCGTTTTTTCGTCTCGAAAATCGATTTGTTTCGAAGGGAAGATGAATGAATACCCTTATCAAAGTAATTTCCTCCATTTTCTACT
>NW_017296783.1:13274-19962 GCF_001594075.2 Trachymyrmex cornetzi | reverse complement strand
GCTGGATGCGGCAGAACTTCCCATTCAAGCTCTCGAAGTGTCTGCTTCACGCTTTTCGCGACATGCAGTCGAGCGTTATCATGCAACAAAATGCGTCAATTGTTGGCTACGGATGATCTTTTTTGCATCAATTCGTCACTCAATCGGTATAATTGCTGTTTGTAGCAATCAGCTGTAACGGTTTCATTTGGACCCAAGAGTTCATAATACAGCACACCTTCCTGGTCCCACCAAACGCACAGCAAGGTCTTATGTCCGTGAATATTCCTCTTCAACGTTGAAGCAGATGGTTGACCGGGGTCCACCCATAATTTTTTCCGCTTGGAATTATCAAAATAAATCCATTTTTCATCGCCAGTCACGATGCGCCACAAAAAACTCTTTTTTCTTTACCTGGCAAGCAAAGAAGTCGCAATAGTCAAACGATTCGAAATGGCACATGTCGGAAAAACAGCTTATCGCGATTCATTTTCAATCGATTGGAAAATCTCTTTGGCGTCGAGAAATCTAACCTGTGAGGATTGAATCACTTTCAGCGATGTCTAAACTGCAAAAGACATATGACTTTATCGTCGAAACTCGCCAGCGTTGGAGTCAGCACCCTCTAGTAGCGAACGATAGGAATTAAGTTTAACACCTAATACTACGTTGCTATTATCTTTTTTTTTTAACGCGTCTTTTCTAGTTTTAATGAATTTATATAATTTGTTCATAGGTTTGTACGCAATATTAAAACCTTTCTGAGATAAACTTTTAAATTTTTTAGATATTCCATTAAAATAAGGAATTATAAAGAAGCTTTTTAATTTATGACTATTACCTATATTATTATTATGTATGTTTTTTTCCTCAGTATTATATTTATGTGAGAGTGATTTAATTTTGCTGTTTATCGTGGCAACAATAAAATCCAAAGGATAATTATTATCAATTAATGTCTTTATGTTAGTAATGTTGTTTTCATGGAAATGAGGATGTGATAAAAATAATATCCGATCGAATTGACCCATTATAACTGCTCTTTTGTGATCTATAGGATGGTTAGAAAGGAAATTCAAGTATCTTCCTGAGTTAGTCGGTTTTTTGTACATATCAAACATGATTCTTTCTCAATTAACAATTTAACATTAAGAAAATTGATGCCCTCATCATCACCATAATCCACTGGGAATTTAATTCTGTTGTAATAATTATTAAATTTGTCTAAAATTGCGTTAATGCTGATCTTCTGGTGCAGCTAATAAGATATCGTCGATATAACGATAGTAAACCGGAATAAATGTGGTTATGGATATGAAAACATCAATCTCCAGATCATTTAATACAATGTTTGCAATAGTAGGGTGTAACGTCCGATGCGCCTATAGTGTAGCGCCCCCGTCCTTTTACCAAGCGAGCGCGAGTATAGCGAACAGATATAATACGTGCCTACTACAATCGCGTACAACTATAGGCCAAGCCACCGAAACCGTCGCGATTGAACGCCGCGCATACTGCGCCTGCGCCAAAGTACAAATGCCGAAAACGATGCAAGAATACACTTTAACGAGAAAACACTATTAACACGAAGTAGGGAATAATTAAGATAACAACCGATCTCGACGCAGCTGCAGGGAAAAACCGCAGATCTGCGGAAAAATTATAAAAACGCATAACGCCAACGCAATGCATTGCCCCGCAACCCTGAATGCACCCACCGGTCACAAAAGGCCTCTGAATACGAACGAAACTATTACAAATAAAATTGAAGCGCACATAACTAAGAGAAAGCCTTAAATAAACATCAAAATTCCACGCGCACAAAGAACGAAGAGATCCGGAACAATACAGAAACCTACGATGAAAAAACGCGCAAAGAACAAATGCAAGTTCTGCCGCAACGGGCTGCGGTACGCGACGACTGAACGCGCTAATACGAATCTCGCGACCCCCGCAGTGAAATAAAACGCGCAATCTAACTAAAATCTAAGTATTATTAGAATAAATTATAAGTAACATAATCGGCACGTACCAGAGATTTCGCAATAGCACGTGGACGAAAACATCCCCTTACCGCGAGGGGCCACGAAATAAACAGTATATAAAGCAGAGCGTTCGAAGACACGCGTCCTTATTCTTCCTCAATATTCCGACGGTAAGTCTTCCCAGCGCTTTAAAGTAGCGCTCAGGGACTTTCCGCATTCTTCCTAAAATCCAGCCCCGATCCAGTGATGCACATTTGGCTCCCCGGCAACACGGAAAACCGCCCCACCACTTCGCCGCTGCGCGAGAGCGAGCGAGACAGCGAGTCTCACTGTCAAATGTGCATCACTGCCCCGATCATGTGCTATCCACGGCGTCTGACGGGCTATTCCTATCCCCAGTTTCAACGGCGCTGGTCCATAGCGACGCCGAAACTAGCTCCCCGCGGAACTCTAAACGAGCGCGTTCCACGGCGTCGAGACCTCCGCACTCCTACCCTTCTCTCGCCCCCTCTAAATACAAAACGTTTCTTCTGCACGTAGATGCCGCAGAGGAAACGTCCGCGAGGGAAACGAGGTGGGTGGCGCGTCCACCTCAAACGGTTACAACAGGCGCTCCTCGCTGAGGGGGAATTCGACCCCTCACTCCACTGGCAGGAATGCGACGCGGGCCCCGCGAAAATCGCTACCGAATCTAAAAATCCTCCATCGCGTGATACAGCCACCAAGGGTACAACGAACGGGATCAGACCCGAGGGGGTTATAGCACCCACGCCACCGCAGCCGCGACCCACAGCGCCGCGATCCCCGTCGCACATAGCGCCGACCCGCAAATCAACGAGGCCTATATTAATCACTAGCAAGCCGCGAATCATCTACAACACATCGTGTAACCTCAATATTAAAATAATTGAACCCTATCAGTCTTTTCTTCATTTCTTTGCCCTTAAGGCCCTTTTTCTATCCTTCCCTGTTCCCCTTTTCGCACAGACACCAGAGAACGTGGATAGAGCGAAGCGAGCGATGAAACATCACAGCTGCCCGCGGGGAAGAGATCTCTATATCTTCATAAATTCCTCGTATACCTCCGTGTATCACGGGCGCTCTATCTGACAATTCCTCTAAACTCTCTGGTTTAATTTTTCCTGTGCTTAACGAGGGAATACGGAAGCTAAAAACCAAGTTGAACATAATAAGAGACAATTCTCGAACATGATAAACAATTCAATTCGTGCCTTTATAAAGGCACTGGTGACAGCAGCCTGCCCCTCGCGTAAACACACGCCGGAAACGAATCTCACCAGAAGCTAAGGCTTCGCCCCGCGCGCCCCCGCTCCGCGCCCGCGTTCCACGAAACTTATGCCGCGTCTAAACACAACAATCGCGACAAACACGCGACTTCGGACGTCACATAGGGGATAACGGAGATCCCATAGGCATGCCGAAAATTTGTTTGTAGATTGTGTCATTAAATTTAAAAAGAGTTGAATTAAAAATAAAAGATACTGCAATTACAAACTCATTTAATGGAATTTTTGTGTTATTTCATATGAAATTCCACCGTTTTTTCAAACTTATAATGGCTAAATCAAAGAGTATGTTCATATACGCTGATACTGCATCAAAAGGCACAATTTTGTAGTTAGGTTCTAGTGGCATTCCATTAAGATTTTTCACCAGTTCGAAACTGTCTTTAACATAACTAAAACTTTTCCAGTAACTAATACTGTTGTCAATAATGTCTTTAATATATGTTCCTAAAGAATAAATAAGACTATTAATACAGCTTACAATTAATCTCAATGAATTGCCAGCTTTGTTGTTTATTTTAGGCAACTCATAGGTCCTCGACAAATCTCCATCTAATTTATATTATTTTTTATATGTACTCTGATCTATGTAATCTTTGTTTTTCCATCTCGTAAGTATCAAGTGCAATCCGTTGTCATTTTGTTAGTTGGATCTTTATTGACCTTTATATAAGTGCCTTTATCAGATAAATAACATTCATATTATTCTTGTAATTGTCTCAGTTTAAAATTACCGTTGTATGTATTACCTTTGTCAGCGCGTGTAATTAAGATATCAGGATGTTCTAAAATGAAACTTTTTGTTTCTTTGACTGAATTCTTTAATCTAACTTCATTTTCTATAGGAGGATTGTTATGATTCATTGTATTTAAAATTGATACAGAATCATTTCTAATCAAATTGCGTGTTTTGTCATCCGTTTTAATCAAGTTGCATTCGATGTGTTTGATAAATTCTATAGTTATTTCTTCTTTATAAATTGTATTGTTCGGTAAGTTAAATTTTTGATCTAATTGTAGTAGAGATTTTACATTATCTGGAATGTCAACGCGCATTGCTTAGATTTTTAATCCAATTGTTATTTATGTTTTGTTTATTATTAAAATCGAATTTTTCATGGCTCACATTAATATGATGTAATGTATCTTGATTTGATGACATAGCAAGTTGACCCGAAATGCCTTCTATTTTTGAAGGAATAAAGTCAGAAGTACTTTTGTTGTCTGAAGATTGCGATGTTTTAATATTATAATTAATTTGTTTAATTTTATTCCTTCTATGGCGGATATTATAATTTCTTAGATTATCAATTTTCTTGTTTATTCTTATATTTTCCTGATACCATAATTTATTAGATATAAATTCCTGTCGATGGAAAAGCATATCACATGCATCAGATAGTAATAAATTATTAATAAGTCTACATACGTCAAAAAATTCTTATTTTATATGTTCAAGTCGTCTATACGTATCTTGCAATTCTACGCGTAATATTTTTTGAATAAAATTTTGTTTCATTCTATTAATCTTTTGATCGGAAAAAAAATTATAAGAATTAGTTTTGTGACATATAAATTTGTATAACTGTTGTGGTATTAATTTGTTTTTATACAATTTTTAAAAAAATTAATTCTTAGTCTTGTGTTAATATTAGTTTTTATTAATTTCATACATTTTTTCAACGTGATACAAGAACTGATACCAAAATCTCTCTAATAAATTCGAAAAAATAACTATTATTAAATATATAACGCATGTTTCTGCTCGCGTGTAAATACAACATAGAGGTAAATAATGGCTTAATATTTATAAACAAAAGTTAAAAAAGAAGCATACCAAGGTACAGCCAATACGCCGGTTATTTGTTGCGATGTAATATATTTAAAATGATCTTTGCAAAATTAAAATTCATAAACGTTTTGGCCGATATTCGGCCTTCATCAGTATGTCCTAAATTACAATTTTTAAGTCAGAAATAAAATAAAATTTAATTTTCTAGAAAGTTTCTTATATTCTTAATAATTTAAAATTAAAATATAAAGACCGTAAAACTGCCAGTGAATAATTGTAACTCCTATCATATACGAGTAAAGGTACGTTAAGTAATTGTTTTTACTAATTGTAATCATGAGTTTATAAAAATTTATGTAAATATTTAACTGTAAATTCTAATTACCTGGAAATTCTTTACGACACAGGGTCTTGTAATTGATAACGGACCAATATTAACAGTCACACAAAAATCAATTAATTTACAAGAACTTTTTACGATACATTTAACTTTTTATGTTAAATGACCATTGTATATTAAAAATGACTGAGATTTATTCTCTCATAATATTTAAATTGAAATTTTATTTTGTATAATTTCCGATTTAACAATTGTAATTTAGGACATACTGATGAAGGCCGAATATCGGCCGAAACGTTTATGAATTTTAATTTTATAAAGATCATTTTAAATATATTACATCGCAACAAACAACCGGCGTGTTGGCTGTATGCTCCTTTTTTAACATTTGTTTATAAGTATTAAGCCATTATTTATCTCTATATTGTATTTCACACAAAGTTTTCTGAATAATGATTTGTTCCATAAAAATTGTTGACGATATTAGCAAATGCAATTATTAAATATTATACAATTTACATACTAGTTATTATTTAAATACACATGTAATTCTAATTTAATCCTATTAAAATCGTTATTTTTCTCATTATTATTTGAAAAACATGCAGTAATGTAAAAAAATCATAATTTGAACAACATTTAAAATATACATATCCTATAATAGATAACAATTCGTAAGAACTTATATTGTCCTCACATCATGCCTTGCGTACAGAAATGCCAATGTTTTATAAGTTAGCGGAATAAAGTGGGCAGAATCAATATAAATTAATATTTGTTGCTCATTTGTTAAACTAAAAAGCAGCATCAATTTGTTTATAATAATTAATTTTTTTTTGTTAGACATTATATAACAATTAAATTTATCTCTAAAGTTGCTCCCAAAAAATGTAATGAAAACGTACTTTTTTTTAAAATAAAAAAAAATAGTTACCTTCTTATTTTAAATTTATAATAAAAAAATTATTAATTTGGTTACTATTTTAGAATAATTGCCGTTAACAATAACAATTTACGTTAACATAATTTCAGATTCTAAAGTCAATTTGCTGAAATAGTACGTGTACTTGATTTAAATATAAAAAATAATCTGTTATAAAATTAGAATAAGAAGATTGGAAGACAGGTCGATCGAGCAAAAATAAATTATACAGGGTGTCCCACAACTCTCCTGACAAATATCATGGACAGGTAGAGTGGATTAAACTGAGACGGAACGTCTTCTACCATTTTTCAATTTTCGCAATAGTTAACGAGATATTTATTTATAAAAATATCCAAATTC
>NW_017296783.1:7534-13132 GCF_001594075.2 Trachymyrmex cornetzi | reverse complement strand
TCGAATTTCCAGCTATAATTATTCTTTGAGCTATGATCATTCTCTGTTCATATCAAAACGAAATCTTCGTACGAAAAATTTATTTTTGCATGCACATATGTTCGGAAACATATTCGAAATTAAATTTCCATGAATTGAAATTATGTCAAAGCATAATAATCGAAATACGGAATTTTTATATCGCAACATAATGTTAACTCGGCGAATTAACATTATGTCGCGACATAATAAAAATTTCGTATTTCTATTATGTTCCGACATAGTTCTAATTAATAGAAATATTATTATGTCACGACATAATTTTAATTCAATATTAAAAATCGTAATTTTTTAAGAATTCAACACATTAGACTAAATTTCTTTTATGCTATTAAAAAGTAAAATGCTTGCCATATGTACATTTTAGGATTATTACCAAAATAAATATTCTTTGTTAAAGATTACTTTCTAAAAGAAGAGATATTAAGTAACTGCTTTGACTTTGTGTAGAATTGCTATTTTTCTGTTATTAATTTCTAATATGTTTCCGAACATACGTGCATGCAAAAAAAAATTTTTCGTATGAAGATTTCGTTTTGATATGAACAGAGAATGATCATAGCTCAAAGAATAATTATAGCTGGAAATTCGACGCTATTCGCGACTCATGTCTCGCGACGACCATTGCTGCTTGTTATAAACAACGCGTGTCTAGCGACAGCGAGCGCACGCGGCGCGCCGCACTGGGCGGTCCTATCGAGCCGCGCGCTTGCATTTGGCGGTGGGCCGGGCGAATTTGGATATTTTTATAAATAAATATCTCGTTAACTATTGCAAAAATTGAAAAATGGTAGAAGACGTTCCGTCTCAGTTTAATCCGCTCTACCTGTCCATGATATTTGTCAGGAGAGTTGTGGGACACCCTGTATACGATAATTTATTGATACATTAAAATCATCAAAAGAAAAATTAGAAATTCAAAAAAATTCTACTATATATAGCGTTTCGACTTAACTCAGTCTTCTTCAACCACTTAGAACGCATTAAAAATTATAAATTAATAAAAAAAATTAAATGTTGGGAAAACCATAAATAAAAGCCAAAGAAACCATATGAATAATTGGACAATAACATTATAAACAAATTGATATTATTACGTCCAGACTCCACAGTTCTTTTCTTCGATTAGAATTTTTGTTATCACCATAAAGGTTATTAACAAGTAATACCGGTAGATCATCCGTTTCTACCATAGGAAGTTACAATAGTGACGAGCCAAATAACGTTCGCCTTTTTATACTAATAATCCACTCGGGATAGTTGTTGGATTAAATCTTTGAACCAAGTGTCGAATAGAAGAACTTTGTCCCGAAGGAAAGAAGAAATAAATAGATTAAAGATTACAACTGAAATAGAGCGGTTGTCTGTAATAGATGACACATGTGCCTCTAAACTATTGAACATACGGCAAATGATCGATGACGGAAGTTGTTCTAGACACATATTCTAGTATCCCATTTCACATCCGATACCCTTAATCCTAATCCTAGATTAGACCAGTAACATACGCGACGCCTACACGCGGCACTATTAACACGCGAATATCAAAAAAAGACCCTTCGCGAACAGACGAAATCTACCTATCACACGAAACTTTGCCGGTTCGCGACTACACAGTATAAGACAGTCGAAATCTATTTATCACAAGAAGCTCCGTCGGTTTGCGACTACAAAGTTATCTAGCCAGCCGATACTCTACCGGTTCATAACCAGATCGCTTAACCGGGTGAGCCGTGATCAGTCCATTCAAGCGACCTTATTCGCGAATAGTGTCGAATGACTCGTTCAAAGCCTCCCAATATCCAGCTGAGGCCACTTTCTAATCGCTGGGTCAACCCTCTCTTTGGGTTCAAACTCTCACTAGAGTACTATAGCCACAGAGATCGGACCTCCGGCAATCATCTTTGAAATTCAGAACCTGCTGAGTAGCAGTAAGTCCCTCCTTTTTAATTTTTCGCGGTAAAAGTACCGATTAGGGGACCCCCCTCCAATGACTTTGACCTTGACATATGTTATCAAGATCATGACCCTGAATGACCTCCAACAAGTTTTAGCCATCGCTTGCCCTCCGTGGAAAAGTTATTAATAATCAAAGTTTCAAAAATGGCGTCTTATTTCGATCTAGTTTTATTCAATATTTAAAGTACCTAATGGATACATCATACTCATAATTTCAAAAAAGGTATCAATTCTTTCGTCAAATTATACATCCTTTTAAATAAGAATTCGGCAAGATAATATATATACATATATTTTTGAAATATATACATACGAAAGTCGTCTGAAAAGTTTTGAGCCTAATATAGGAATAAATAATTTTTCGGTCAAATTCAATTTTATTTTTCCACATAGTCTCCTTTTAAGTCGATACATTTTTTCCAGCGATGCTCCCACCCCTTTAATCCATTCAAATAATACTGAGCGTTTTGCTTTGCAAAATAGGCGTCTACAGATGCGATGACCTCCTCGTTCGATGAAAATTTCTGTCCTCTGAGCCAAACTTTGAGCCTTGGAAACAAAAAAAAGTCGTTGGGGGCCAGATCTGGTGAATACGGTGGATGGTCAATTAATTCGAACCGCAATTCGTGAATTTTTGCCATAGCGATCGCCGAAGAGACGGTGCGTTATCTTGATGGAACAGCATTTTTTCTTTTTCAAATGCGGTCGTTTTTTCTGAATTTCTGCCTTCAGCTTGTCAAGCAATGATGCGTAGTACGTTCCTGTTATTGTTTTACATTTTTCAAGATAGTCGATCAACATAATTCCATGACTGTCCCAAAAAACAGTCGCCATCACCTTTCCCGCCGATAAAATCGTCTTCGCTTTCTTCGGAGCAGGTTCACCCTTCTCAGTTCACTGTTTTGATTGTTCTTTCGTTTCAGGAGTGAAATGGTGAACCCAAGTTTCATCAGCCGTTATTAATCGATGCAAAAATCCGATTTGTTTCGCTTAAACCGTTCCAACAGGGCTTTAGAAATGTTCATTCGAATGCGTTTTTGATCCAGAGTAAGCAAGCGCGGCACCCAACGCGCGGTTAACTTACGCATGTCTAATTCTTCAGTCAATATATGACAAACACGTTCTTTTGATATGCCAACAGGCTCTGCTATCTCCCTAATCTTAATTCGACGGGTGTCCATTATCATTTGATGAATTTCTTCGATGTTATCGGTGGTGGTCGCAGTTGTTGGCCGTCCCGAACACTCATCAGCTAAGCTGGTACGATCACGTTTAAACTCAGCTACCCATCTTTTCACGGTGGCAAATGATGGGGCAGAGTCCCCGTAAACAGCGCCCAACTCGATTTTAATTTGCGTAGACGTATTGCCTTTCAAATTCAAGAATTTAATTATAGCACGATATTCAATTTTTTCCATTTTCACAAAATGACGACGCAAATGATTGTCAAACAAGAACTGAATGTCCAAAGTGGCCACAATTGTCAGAAATATCTTTCGTAAATATCACGATTATAATACCAGAATGGCTTTGACGAGTAACTCTTCATGATGCCATCTTCATGATGAGGCTCAAAACTTTTCAGACCACTCTCGTATAAGTATATATACATACTACATGGACTGAAAAGTCTCGGGATTTTTCAATAGGTGGCGCCACTAGAAAATGAACATGACTCATTTCGAGAGGCTCAGCTGTCACTATTTTATGTATGAAGTTTCATGACATTTCGTCCATTCGTTTACAAGCTACAGTCGTTTGAGTGACGCTACTTTCGCCTTCGTAAAAAAATAGAAAAACAGAAATATCGCATCTTGATCAAACATTGTTTTTTGATGGGAAAATCTTCTGAACAATCATTGCAATGGTTGCAGAAATGTTATCCCACATTTGCTCCTTCGAGAACAATAGTTTATCGGTGGTTTAGTGAATTTAAAATGGGTCGTACAAGCACCGAAGACGCACCTCGCTCTGGAAGGCCAAAAGAGGCTACGAATGCGGAAATCGTAAAGCAAGTGCATAGAATCGTTTTGAGTGATCGTAAAGTGAAGTTGCGCGAGTTAGCCGTGGGCATCTCAACAGAACGGACGGTGTAATTGGTCCAATTTGGCCATCGCTTTCAAGGACGTGTGTGACGGTGCGTTATCGTGATGATACAGAACTTTTTTCTTCGCCATATGGGGCAGTTTTTTCTTTATTTCGTCATTCAGTTTGTCCAATAACGCTGCATAATATTCTCCCGTAACTGTTTTTCCCTTCTGCAGGTAATCGATGAAGATTATGCCATGCGCATCCCAAAAAACAGAGGCCATAACCTTCCCGGCTGAGCGTTGGTCTTTTGGCCGCTTTCGTGGCTTTCCAGCCACTGTGCAGACTGCCTATTGGACTCAAGCATATGATAATGGACCCACGTTTCATTCATCGTCACAAAACGTCGAAAAAAGTCCGCTCGATTACGCTGCAACAACGCCAAACCGGCCGTTGAATCATCAACGCGCTGCTGTTTTGGTCGACGGTCAGCAAACGCGGCACCATATATCCATATATATTACCGAAGCTTGGACGTAACAATATAATATTAAAGTAATAAATTTTCATTATGTTAGAGAATAGTCAAATTAGTTCTAAAATTGCTTTATCGTTCAAAAGCATGAAAAAGTGGAATTCAAATTTAAAAGCTTTTTGTTATTTAAAATTAGATGTTCAATATATATTAAATAAAATTAGATGTCTCTAATTAGACTACGTATAATAAATAGGTAAAATTAAAAAATTAAGAAAAATTGAATATAAAACTAAATGAAATTGTCAGCAGAAAATAATACAGGGTATTTCAGAAATAGTTGGCCAAACTTTAAGAGCATATTCCACTCATTGTAAGGATGAAAAAAAGTTATACAAACATGGGTTCGGAAACGCTCCTTCCCCCCCCCCCCAAGTTATAAATATTTTATTATTTTATACTTGTATCTATTAAACTTAATTCCTGCCGCTCGCTACTAGAGGGTGCTGGCTCCAACACGCTGGCGAGTTTCGACGATGAAGTCATATGTCCTTTGTAGTTTAGACATCGCTGAAAATGATTCAATCCTCACAGGTTAGATTTCTCGACGCCAAAGAGATTTTCCAATCGATTAAAATTGAATCGCGATAAGCTGTTTTTCCGACATGTGCTTCTTCACTACTTCGACCTCAAGAAAACCGCAGCTGAAGCGCATCGCTTATTATCCGAAGTGTATGGTGATGAAACTCCATCGGAAAGAACATGTAGATTTTTGGTTTGAATGCTTCCGAAACGGTGATTTTGATGTGAGAGGCAAAGAACGTCCAGGACAGTCGAAAAAATTTGAAGATGTCGAGCTGTAAGAATTGCTTGATGAGAATCCAATTCAAACGCTTTTAGAATTGTCGAAACAGTTAAATGTTACTTCTGAGGCCGATTGAGTGACGAATTGATGCAAAAAAGATCATCTGTAGCCAACAATCGATGCAAAGTTGTTGCATGACAACACTCGACCGCATGTCGCGAAAAGCGTGAAGCAGGCACTTCTAGAGCTTGAATGGGAAGTTCTCCCACATCCAGCGTACTCTCCAGACTTG
>NW_017296783.1:4521-7515 GCF_001594075.2 Trachymyrmex cornetzi | reverse complement strand
TTCCGATCGATGCAACACGCACTTACGGACACACACTTCTCCAGTCACAACGAAGTCCAAAAATGGGTGGATGAATGGATCGCCTTGAAAGACACTGCGTTCTACCGTCGTGGGATTGCCCTGTTGCCAGAGAGATGGGAAAAAGTAGTAGAAAATGGAGGAAATTACTTTGATTAAGGTATTCATTCATCTTCCCTTCGAAACAAATCAATTTTGGAGACGAAAAAACGGCAGGAATTAAGTTTAACACCTAATATATATATATTTTATTTTATACTTATATCTATATTTTTATTACAGAAATTGCTGGAAATGATTTCCTTCCGCATCGACGCATGCTGTGGATCGTCGAAGATGTTCAAAAATTCTCAGAGTATTTCATATTCTTTAACATGCAGCTAAAATACGATTTCGGAGTACTTCCACAGTAGCAAGAGGAATATAATACACAAGGATCTTAAAATATCCTTATAAATAAAAATCCAAAGGATTCAAATCGGGAGAACGTGCTGGTTAAGCAATGGGTCCTCCTCTACCAACCCATCTATTAATGTAATTATTATTTAGGAACTCTCGAGCAGTGCGGCTGAAATGTGCTCCATCATACATGAACCACATTTGATTGCGTATCTGTAGTGAAACGTCTTCTAATATAGAGGGAATTGCGTTTTCAAAAATCGTCTGTAGTTGTTACCATTAAGTGTAGGTGGGAGAAAAATCGGTCCAAAAAGGAAGGTCTCCAACAATATCAGCCCATACATTACACGAAAACTTATGCTGATGTTGAGATTTAATAATACCATGCGCATTTTCGTATGACCATAGATAATTATTATGATAATTTGTTAAAGCATCCTGCGAAAAATTTGCTTCGTCCGTGAAAAGTATCGACACTTCAAAATTTGGAAAAATACATTATTGCAAATATCACTGAGGAAAAATTACTCGTGATGGATAATCCGCTGGTAAGAGAGCTTGTACTGACATGTGATAGGAATGGGATGGAAAAGAACTTTGTTTAATATCCTCCACACAATTGAGAAAGAAACGTTTTACATTTCTAATGCAATGTGTTTTGTACTAAGTCTTGGATTTTCTGTGACTCGTCTAATCACTTGCTCTTCGATTATAACTGCTTGAATGGCTCTGCTTCGTCCTCGATTAACTGTATTGGTTAAGAAAGATTCTGTTTCCCTAAGTCGACGAAGGACCGAATTGAAGGTATTTTTAGCAGGGCATCGTCTTTGAGGGAAGATTTGTTGATAAAGACGTTGAGCTTCTCTGTAATTTCCATTAGTACGCCCATACATGAAGCGGATATCTGTTAATTCGTTGTTAGAATAAACTGCCATGTTGATGAATACTATTGTAACGTTCGCCGCGCAAATTAAAAACTGCATTTATTGCAGCGGCGAACCACTTGCGACGCCGGTATCGTTGCTATGGCAACGATAATCTCGATCACAGTCGCGAAGCTAAAATCGTTGCCATATCAACAATACAAACGATATCGATATTATCATCTACGTCCCGCGAAGCCGAAATCGCGATTCCGTTCTCGACCGCCTAGGAGTACACTGCTCCGAATATCTGGAGACACTGGTAGTGTCTCGGCGCTAAACCAAGCGCAGCGACACTGCCGTGGATACTATACGCGAATCTGTCAAGATTTCCAGACGGCGATTATGGGATCTCAATAACGGATGTCCCGATTGAGTTCAAAGTGTGCTCAATCGATGGCATCCGCTCGGAATATATAATGAAAGTGTTTTTGTTTTTTCTCTATGTGCTCTACGAGCGGAGATATTGCGATGTAAAATGATGCAAAATCCGAAATTGAAACTTTTCATTTAAGAAACGTCATCGTCGTCGTCGTCGACAAGGCTATGGGGTGGGGGATATGTCCTTTTGGATTTTTCGGCGCTAGAGGTAAATATGGCGCTGGCAATGTGCATGGTCACATCACACATGTGTCCGTTTTCTGTGGTTGATGATTAGGTTAGGAAAACTGTCACATCGATGGCATAGATAGTAGAGGACACGTAAGTAAGTAATTTTCTTTATAAATCATGAGAATAAATTACAGACGTTTCGACCAGGGATCGGTATTAATGATTTTTTCAGTAATATTTTTTACTTTAATTACTGATTACATGAATAATCAAGTAATTGGGAAAAAAATTTTTTAATTACCTGATTAATCAAGTAATCGGAAAAAAAATTTTTTAATTACCTGATTAATCGAGTAATCGGAAAAAAAATTTTTATTTTTTGATTAATCAAGTAATCGGAAAAAAATTTTTTAATTACTTGATTAATCAAGTAATCGGAAACAAAATTTTTTAATTACCTGATTAATCGAGTAATCGGGCAAAAAAATTTTTATTTTTTGATTAATCAAGTAATCGGAAAAAAAATTTTTTAATTACCTGATTAATCGAGTAATTGGATAAAAAAATTTTTATTTTTTGATTAATCAAGTAATAGGAACAAAAATTTTTTAATTACCTAATTATTCGAGTAATCGGAATAAAATTTTTTAAATTACCTCATTAATCGAGTAATCGCAAAAAAAATTTTTTATTATTTGATTAATCGAGCAATCGAAATAAAATGTTTCAATTACTTGATTAATTGATTAATTAAAATAAATATATCTTTTATAATCATACTTAAAATCGAATGTAATAAAAGATTATTTTGTCATAATTACTTGATTAATAAATAATTAATGTAAAATATTAATCCTTATTCAACCAAACAATCATAAATGAAAATGAATAGTGTAATTAAAGTAATTAAATATTAAAGTATATTACAATTAATATAGTAAGATTATTATTATATTATAGGAAAATGAGGAAGTGTAGGAATAAAATGAAATTAATAAATAATAATGGAAGTGTAAAATACAAGTTATTTTTATTTGTTGATGTTATTGGCTTTACAAAGCACTCTTTTTTCGAAATTTTCGTCTGTAAGACGATTAAATTT
>NW_017296783.1:0-4494 GCF_001594075.2 Trachymyrmex cornetzi | reverse complement strand
CCCAGTTTTCCCCCTGGCCCCTCACCCCGCGGGGTACTCCATGGGCGAGAATACTCTCTGCTTTGCTACTGACGGAATTAAGGTATTGAATTTAATAAATGCTACTTTTATTATTGGGTAATGATGTAAAACTGATAAATCGTTTCTTTTGTCTTGACAAAAACCTTGAAATTCAATCTCAGACGCATTAGTTTCTAATGTATTTTGTAATAACATTGCATTGTCGCCAGTGCTATCAAAATCGAAATCGTCTCTCAACATTGTTTGACGTTGATTCATTTACAGAACTGCAATTCGATGCTAATGACATTCTGGAATTATCATCCTCAAAGATGATAATTCCACAAGTATTGCTATTACATGACATTCTGTGTAAAATGAGAATCACTTTTTTTTCCTGAAACAAATTACAATATCAATAAGTTAACGTTATGTAAACGAAACAAATAAAAATTGACGCGTTTAATTTTTCTTCAAAGAAATTGTATCTTCTGCGTTAATCAAAAGTCTATTTTCTCGCCTTTAAAAATATTTCACTACAACTCGAGTGTTTAGTACAACCGCTGAGATTTATTTTCACTCGTGTGTGTGCGTGTGCGCGCGCGCGCGCGCGTGTGTATGTGTACGCGTGTGCTTTTACTAATCTTCTAAACTTTCATTAACATTAACCACAAGCGGGCTACGTGGACTCTCGGTTGCTCGTTCAGAGCAAGACTGCCTGAAATCGCGAGGCCACGTTATGTTGTGGTGTGAAAGATGCAAATAACATGATCGAAATACCTCACTGAAAGGCAACAATGAAGATGGTATTTTCCGCGAGTCTTGCATTCTTATGAGGGTCACCGACTGTTTTGGTCATGTTATTTGCGATCTTTCACACCACAACATTACGTGGCCTCGCGATTTCAGGCAGTCTTGCTCCGAACGAGCAACCGAGCGTCCACGTAGCCCGCTTGTGGTTAATGTTAATTAAAGTTTAGAAGAATTAGTAAAAGCACACGCGTACACATACACACACGCGCGCGCGCGCGCACACGCACACACACGAGTGAAAATAAATCCCAGCGGTTGTACTAAGCACTCGAGTTGTAGAGAAATATTTTTAAAGGCGAGAGAATAGACTTTTGATTAACGCAGAAGATACAATTTCTTTGAGGAAAAATTAAACGCGTCAATTTTTATTTGTTTCGTTTACATAACGTTAACTTATTGATATTGTAATTTGTGTTTTAGGAAAAAAAAGTGATTCTCATTTTACACAGAATGTCATGTAATAGCAATGCTTGTGGAATTATCACCTTTGAGGATGATAATTCCAGAATGTCATTAACATCGAATTGCAGTTCTGTAAATGAATCAACGTAAAACAATGTTAAGAGTCAAGTAAATGTTTCATGTGAAACTATCGAGAGAGCCGATCTTGAAGAGGAATGTAACAAACGTTCATATTTAGATGGCACATGGTTTGCTCCTGATTTTTCAAGATCCAACCATAGGAAAAGTTTATGGAATGTGTCAAATATGTAAATCAGATCATAACAAAAACTATTATATCGGGACCTTTACATTCTTCATCTAATTTTAAAACTCACTTGAAGGTAAGATAATTAAAAAAATTGTTATTATTGAATTTATATTAACAATAGTCGGTTTTAGTATCCTATGTTAACAGCTTAATAGAAAAACGTTAACAGTTATTTATAGGATGTCAATTTGTTGTTACAAAGTTAAATTTTTTGTTATTAACCTATTTTCAGAGAGTACACAGTCAGAGATTAGCGGAATTCGATACTTATTGCTTGTCAAAAAAACAACGCAATCAGAGTTATCAGAACAAAAAGAAACGTACAGTTTACTGCGATTTTTCTCAAAAAGAATTTGAGCAAAATGTTATTAACTATATTCTCCATAATTTTGCGCCATACAATACCGTCGAACAACCATCATTCCGGAAAATTTTTAATGGTAATTTTAATTAAAATTTTATTGTGTAACTAAGAAAAGTATTGTAATTAAATAATATTCTGTAATTTCAACTTTGAATAATAAATTCATCGATATAGATGTTTGTTATAGATATGAACATTCACAAAGATGGTAAACAGTTACATCACTTATGTACCCGTACATTAGTTCGTAAAATTGAACAGTCATACAACAACAAAATGTCAAATATAAAAGATGAGATTTCAAAAGTAAACTATATTTGCACAACAGCAGATATTTGGACTAGTCATAGTCGTCGATTTATGGGTGTAACTGTTCATTGGGTAAGTAATATAAAATACTTTCCTGAGAGTATAAAATAATTTTCCCTTTTTCGATTCTTCTCTTTTTAAAATGAACAATTGATAAGTACACTGAAAAAAAATTAGCTAAATCTGAGTAAAATTTTCTTGAATAGTGCCAAGTAAATATTTACTAAATGTGTAAACATATATTTATTTGATACAAAAACCATTAATTTGATTTAAGTATCATTATATTTTATTGAGCTAATATTTATTTGTTCTAAATAAATGTTTACTTGGCTACTATTCACAAGAAAGTTTTACTCAGATTTAGCTAATTTTTTTTCAGTGTAGCCTTTCTTTTTATAAATACGGAAATCGATTTTGGCATTTAAATTAAAGCAATCAAACAACATGTCATTGTTCAAAATCCGAAAATATCAATCTCCAAATTTATCACATCTCTTTGTGTGTTATCAATTTAAATAAACTATTTAATCCTATAGTAAAAAGCTTTCAATTTTGTTTAAGTACATTATTAACTAATGATTATTATATTTCTTTTCTTTTAGATTGATGAAAAATCTTTAAAAAGAATTTCATACGCCATTGCTTGTAGACGATTTTCTGGAAGCCATACACACGATAGAATTGCAAATATATTAAATGAAATTCATTTAAAATATGAGATAACTCGAGAAAAGTTAATAGCTACGGTTACGGATAATGGGTCCAATTTTGTCAAAGCTTTTAAAAGGTTTGGAGTTCATTTAGACGATTCCCAGCTTTACGAAGGTTAGTTTACATTACAGATATAATTTTTCTTGACAATCATTATTAATACAATCAATGGACAGATTAATTAATAGATAAATAGATAAAAATTTTTTGTTAATAAAAGAGACAAAGACCGCCTGGACAATTTGTCTATCTCAGAACATATATTATTTTTATTATCCAAACAGCTAATAGTAATTTTAATTTTCTAGATTACATTGAAACATATGATGAACAAGACAATCAACTTGAACGTGAGTCCACTGAAATAATACCATTTCAAGAAATTGTTTCCCCATTGTTACCGACTTATCAAAGGTGTGCTAGTCACACTCTGCACTTAGTTGCAACAAGTGACATTTTGAGGGGTATACAATCGTCGGAAAATATTAAACTAATGTACAATGATATAATGCAGAAATGTTCAACATTATGGAAGTCGGCGAGATCGCCTAAAAAATATGAAATTATTGTTGGAACATTAAAAGAGGCACTAAAACGACCGGTTGTAACGCGATGGAACTCATTGTTCGATTGTTTCAAACAACTTATTACTTTAAAACAAAAGTTGTTAATTTTGTTCGGCAAATTGGATATGTCAAGCTTAACGACAAACGATTTTATGTAATATACAACACATTTAAAAAAAAATGAACATTTCTTGATTTTAATATGTTATTTTAATTGTAATATATTATCGATTTTAAAGATTTCTAGAAGAATACGTGAAATGCACTGAGCCAATTGCAGAGGCCCTTGATATTCTCCAAGGTGAAGCTGATGTCAGTTATGGATACCTGTTACCAACAATTATTTCCGCAAGAAACAAATTGCAAAAAGTAACTAATGATGAGTTAATTTACTGCAAGGATTTGATTCCTATATTAATAACCAGTTTGGAAGCAAGGTGAAAAAACATTGTCAAGTTATGTTGTTATTGTCCGCCGCGAAATAATGGTTATAATACCATTTTCGTTCCCCATTCTAGATTTGCTAATTTATTCAATGTTATCGATGAAGGAACACAAGTAGTTGCAGCAGCGGCAACTCACCCGAAATTTAAATTAAGGTGGCTTAGATGTTTAGGCGAAACGGCGCGTAGCAATACGATGATTGCGATAAAAAATGGCATAGCTTCATGCTGTACTTCATCACAGAATGTGATGGAAGTGGATAATACTAACGACGGCGACGATTTCGATTTTGATAGCACTGGCGACAGTGCAATGTTATTACAAAATACATTAGAAACTAATGCGTATGAGATTAAATTTCAAGGTTTTTGTCAAGACAAATGAAACGATTTATCAGTTTTACATCATTACACAATAATAAAAGTAGCATTTATTAAATTCAATACCTTAATTCCGTCATTTGTTCCTGTAGAAAGGATGTTTAGTTTCGCTACTATGTTCGACATCGCAAATTTAATCGTCTTACAGACGAAAATTTCGAAAAAAGAGTGCTTTGTAAAGCCAATAACATC
>NW_017296782.1:209255-209987 GCF_001594075.2 Trachymyrmex cornetzi | reverse complement strand
GAAGAGCGTCGTACGACGAAAATCGGATGCAGTATGAATCCAGCATAACCAGTGTATGTCTAGCGCGTGAGAAATTGACGATGTACGACAGTTTAGACCAGTGCTCCGAATTAGTTGCTCATTTCGGGCAGATTCCTGAGACGACCCCCACTACCACTCGAAACTCGGCGGCCGAGCCGCCGATCTCTCACGTGATGCTGTGAAAATATTTTGATGATATTTGCCGGAGAGATATGCTCCCAGCCTATTTTTCGTATCGCGATGCTCCTGGGCTGCGTTCAGATACTACACTCGGGAGCACCCAAGCTCCCAAATGCTATTCAGAAACCAATTGAGAGTATCTCATCGTTACCTAGGTGGCCCGTTCAGAAACGTATCGGGTGTTCCCGATCTGGAGACTTTTGCACCCTGCTCTTTTGCTAGGTGGAAAGTCTCTCGATCGAGTAGGCACACAAAGCGCGGGAAGCGAAACATGGGCTGCGTTCAACAAACTCAGCAGTTTTACAACTGTTTTGTGATTCATCGCACTGATTGGATTATACTTTTAGATTTAAAGGAATAGTCCTATCTCAGCGAAGAATCACAAAACGGTTGCAAAACTGTTGAGTCTGCTGAACGCAGCCATGGCTACAAATAGAATTTATTAATGCACTTTAATAATGAAAATCAAATTATATTGTGGAATCCTGGAAGTAAGTAAAATATATTTTACTTCGATCGATTATAATTTAC
>NW_017296782.1:207160-208314 GCF_001594075.2 Trachymyrmex cornetzi | reverse complement strand
AGAAAAAAAGTAACGCAGTTACTAGTAAAGTTACCAAAAAAGTAACTTGTAACTGTAACTTCGTTACAAGTAACGAGTTACTTCCATTCCCTGATAATTTACGATGAAGTACAATAAAGGTTTTTTCGTCATGTTGCGTATGAAGTTCCGTTAAAGTGTAATAACTGTATAGTGTTCTTTGATAAATCAATTTGTTTGCAAAATATTTATCTTTAAACGTAATTATAATTAATTGAGTATAATGTTTAATTGTAATGTTTAACTTGATTGCATTTATTTGCACAAAACATTTAATATTAGAGGTTATTGACCTTGTTTACGGAAACACTTGATACACGTATTAACTAGTAAGTGTCTATTAAATTATCTTAATTTCGGCAATGCATAAAGAATGGTGTACTACTCCCGTACAATATGTATCAAAATGATTAATTAAATTAGTCATATCATGTATATGTTTACATATTTCGCTAAAATTAAGATAATATAATAGAAAGTTTACTAGCTAGTACATATATCAAGTGCTTGTTTTTTACACTCCGCCATTTTCCTCCGGCTAGGTCGTTCAGAAATGTACACACCAGAGAGGATACCTTATCCCTACCATTTCACTCACACAGACTGCTAGCAATCACCCGCAAGGTGAAGTTTCTGAACGCAGCCCTGGGGCACAGCATCACGGGGTGGCACCCAGTTGGACACGGCTCAATCGGACACGAGCCACTCACAGCGCTTGAGACTACAAAGCTTCTAAGCACCGGTCGCTGTGATTGGTGGTGTCCAATCGAGACGTGGTCAATCGGGATCACCCCAGCATCACGTGAGCGATCGGCGGCTCGGCCACCGAGTTTCGAGTGGTAGTGGGGGTCGCCTCAGGAATCTGCCCGAAATGAGCAAAGGCCCAGTTTCACAACTCACGGTTAACTGTTAACCGAGGTTCAACTTATTTCTCATATTTTTCCAATTCTAGAATTGAAAAGAGATAATGAATAAATTGAACCTCGCGGTTAAGAGTTAACCATCAGTTGTGAAACTGGGCCTAATTCCGCGCGCGAACACTGGTTTAGACTAGAGACCCTCTAATTAGAGTCGCGACACGAGAACAGCCAATTTTGATTGGTTCGTCATTTTTCAGCAATTCCCGCCAATATTCG
>NW_017296782.1:206854-207119 GCF_001594075.2 Trachymyrmex cornetzi | reverse complement strand
GGATTCATCATCTGTCCTTATTTAACATTTAATGTTAAACAAGGACGGATGATAAATCCGAGGCATCGGAAGCATCCGAACGACGATTCCGAACGTAGCCATTGTAGGAATAAACGATGTGCGTATCGATACGTTAAAAATCGTTCGCAAACTAATCTATTTTGTAAAAAATCAATTTTTCCAACCAAAACAAGCATAGAATGACAGAAATAGCGTTAATAGCATCTCCCTGAACGCACATTTTTTCCAACATTTGTCGCCCATA
>NW_017296782.1:201167-206334 GCF_001594075.2 Trachymyrmex cornetzi | reverse complement strand
CTCGGATTCGACTGTAATTGGTCAATTTCTTACGGCTTAAGGCTTAAAACACCTATTGTAGATCTGGACTTACTGGATCATGACTCACACAAGAACTATGAAGGTTAGAAAGAGACACAACATATTCCTCTCTCTTTCTTGTGATTTTGCTGAAATTAGAGACTTTTAATATAAAGAGACCGTAAAAGAGTGTCTCTAACTAGAGTCTCCGTTCCTCGTGTCGCGACTCTGATTAGAGGGTCTCTAGTTTAGACTATTTAGCCATGAAACCGAGCAATATTTTAGTTGATCTCTTTCTAAGAGATGGCGTTGCAATATGTTAGATAAGGACAGATGAATGCGTTTGAGCGAGACACAACGATATATAAGTACAAGAAATGAATGAAAGATGTCACTATTGTCGAATTTGGAATTTAAAAAAGTCTGTACTATCAACCTTGATTAACTTCGACCGTCACTCCAGCATCCCCTTAAGGCTGCGTTCGGAAATATCACCTGGATGCCCCTGTGTATCACTTTATCCTTATTTAACATTAGGTGAACAACAAGGATAAAACGATACACAGAGGTATTCAGGTGATGTTTCCGAACGCAGACTAAATGGGGGTGGCACCTAGTTGGACACGGCTCAATTGGATACGAGCCACTCACAGCGCTTGAGACTACAAAGCTCCTAAGCACCGGTCGCTGTGATTGATGGTGTCCAATCGAGCCGTGGTCAATCGGGATCACCTCCTAAATGGCCATTTAAATCCCTCAGCCCGGATCCTCATACGAGCAACAGCGCGTTGACATCGAACGCTGATTGTTAAAAAACGGATGATGAAGGTAAATTTTACCTACACAACCGGCTTTTCATCAATCAGCGTTCGGTGTCAATGCGTTGTTGCCCGTATGAGGATCCGAGCTTATATGGACATTTCGACGGTCCCGACAGATAGCGACAATAAAGAGCAGAAGCGAGATGGAATATCAGTGCCCTGATTGGTTACATACCTCGCTCGCGCATGTGCAGTTCATTTTTATCCACGGTGAAATCGTAAGGTGCCTTTACATGGCAGCGTCAAGCGTCGAGCGTCGTGCGCAGAAGATTATTGCGCAGAAGTCTGGATCTTCAGACTTATGCGCCGTGTTGCTGCGCCGTGTCGATTCTGGCCGTATCGAAGATGTTTGTTGCTAATCTTGATAACAAAATGGTAAGTAAATATGAGAGGTTAAATCCTAATATAAATACACTACTGTTGGGCGTCGTCTACAATACACGGAGTAAGAAGTAAGAGTAAGAAATTGACCAATCACAGTCGATTATTCTTCTCACATTCGACTGTGATTGGTCAATTTCTTACTCTTACTTCTTACTCCATGTATTGTAGACGGGCCTTTATACACAACTTCTGACATGTAATATTAAAAATTCATGTTTACGTTATACAATGTGAACTACAAAATTTCATTATCGGTAATACAATGGACCTAAACTTAATCTTCAAACATTAATTTTGATCATAAATCTTTTTTGTATATTTATTTAAAATATGAGATACCGTTTTTATATATCAGTTCTACGTTAAAATTATTTTCTAAGGCCGATATTCATAGTCGATTCTTATTTTAAGACCGTCTTAAGTAATGTCTTAAGTCGCTAATGCGGCCCTCTGGCCGGTATTCATAGTCGGTTCTTATTTTAAGACCGTCTTAAGTAATGTTTTAAGTCGCTAATGCGGCCTTCTGATTGGTTCATGACATCTTAAGACTGTACTTAAGACGGTCTTAAATATAGATCTGACTATGAATACCGGCCTATTATTCTATTTTATAGACATCAAACATATATACTTGTGGAGTTTGCACATCATATGTAAATGAAAAAGATGTTGTATATCATAAGTGCGTGCAAGATTGGTATAACGTTACATTTGATTCCGTTTCTAAAATATTTTATCCAACTAACAGTAAGAACTAATTATTCATTATACAATATGATAACCTTTTATTTTTATTATATTTACAAGATTTATAATTATAATTAATATTTTTGTATAATATATTGCAGAAAACGGTGAATATTTGGCTAAAGTAACATGGGAGGGTAAAGAACAAGTTTTGTTAAAAAAATTATCGAATGTAACATCGCTTCCAGCTAGTCATCAAATATAAATAAGCAATAAAGATTTAGTTGAGTCAGATTCATCCAAGAATGCTTCTCTTACTGCTAACTCGACAGATACTTCAGCAAATTCATCGATTAATTTTGAATCAATTGACAATATTGTATTAGAAGAGATGTTAATCGAAGAAGTCACACAGAAAGAGACCCCCTATATATGATTACACACTACCATTATCTGCCCGTGGTAGATATAAAATTACAGACTTATGGAAAGAAATTTCGGAAGCTCTTAATGGTAATTATTTTTACTGTATCATAAAATAGAAACGTTAATATTTATAAATATTAAATTTTAGAAAATAATTTTCATAAATGTTTTAGGTATTCTGAGTCCTGAAGAGGCCAAAAAACGATGGAAATCACTTAAAGACACTTTTAGTAAACTTATAGTCGAAGAAAAAAAGCCCAGTGGATCAAGTAGATCTTCAAAAAAATATCGGAAACATTTAGAACAAATGACCTTCTTACGATCGATATCAACAAGTAGAAAGTATACATTTAATTTTGTGTGCAAGTTTAGATATGTTATAAATTTTACAATGGTTAATTGCAAACAAATTTTTTTTACAGTTTCATTTCTAATGTTACGGTCACAACAAATGAATCTAATCCAAATGAAGATAACAACATAGATGAAAGACATAAAGGTAGAAAGAATTAATATTATAAAGCTTATTTGATGATTAAATAACTGAAAAGAAATTGCTTTCTTTACGCTTAATTTATTTTTAAGAGAAAATTTAAAAGAAAGTTGAAATTTTCTTTTAGATCAATAATTTGCTAAACGTCAGGCTAGAAGCAACGGTAGCGACGATTTGGTTACATCGATGACTCGAATAGCTGATGCGATAAATACGAAACAACCAAGTGTGCCTATAATAAATCTTCCAAAACAATCTGAAATTGGTGCATTAGATGGAATATTCGTATACATAAAAGAAAAAATGCAGAAATTTAGTCCGGAAAAACAGGATAGACTTATAATAAGATTTCTGCAAGAAATTATGGAAGAAGAATAAAACAAATATTAATTTTTTAATGATTCTTACTGACAATACTACGTTTTAATTTTCTAAACATTTTTATTAATATAAGTATAATGCTTACAGTGACGTATATTACTCAACAATATTACTTTCATAACGTTTCAAATTAATGTTTAAATTGATATTTAACCAGCCATCTTCGTCTTCATTAAATATTTATTGAGGCTTTAATTGTTTAACTTTTTTTAGTTGCACGTTTTTGTTGGAATACATTTTTTTTAAACATTTTTTTCTTCAGAATCTTCAGTATTTTCTGCTATAGATTGATCTGCAAGTTTTCGTGTAACATAATTAAATTTCTCATTCAATGTCATATTGTCTACCAGTTATGAAGACAGACGATTACTTCAATCATTTTTACTGCGTTTTGCTAAAACTTTTACTAAAATTGATCGTTAGAGCTAGGGTGGCTAGCTAAAACACGAATTGCACTTTTGCCTATTTTTTGAGTTTTCGCGATCTGGAAATCTTGACAAATTCGCATAAAGGAGGTACGGCAGTGTCGCTGCGCTTGGCTTAGCGCCGAGACACTACCGTGTCTCTAGATAAACAATCATATTAAATGTTTCTTTAATATTATATCGTTTTTGTCTAGCAGTATCATAATCAATTTACGAAGATGTATTCAAATATGAATTATTTTTGTTACTTTAATGAATATTTTATAACGTATTATTTTTTGAAAGTAATTGGAGATATTATTACTTTCTAATAAATGATGTTCTTTTATTTAAAAATCTATTGATGTTAATTTGTATACAACATATACACATGTATATAGTTATTTACACTTTGTATCTAATACTAGATTTTTAAAAATGTATTTCAAATATTAGTTTTTAAAGTATTTTATTTCTCTTGTCTCTAAATTCCCGCATACGGAGTACAAGGAAAAAGTTGTTTGTTTTAGCATAAAGTATCATGTCTTGACTCCATATGCGGGAATTTAGAGACACCCTATATATAAATATAATCATACGAAAAAAATACAAATTTGTTACAAGACTTTTATTTTTATAAGTAATAATTATTGTAAGACAATGTGGCTGTACTCTTCAAATCAAATTTTAACACTGTATTAATAAAATGTTTAATTATTTAATTATATTATATTTTTACCATTTATATCTATATATGTATTACTTTGAAATATATTTTACTTTATACTTATATATTTACACTTACACCTATTTATATCTATAAAAAAAAAGATTTACTTATATCTATTTAACCTTAATATATATAAAGATTTACTTATATCTATTTAATCTTAATAAAGTTTTTGTGCTATCGGGTTTTTTACGGTATACTCTATGTTGACATTTGTACTGCTGTATTCCCGTAAACTTTATATGTACTTCAAAAGTTGTTTAAAATATAAAGCAATGTTACTTGTAAATTTGAACATTTTGCCAGCCAACTTCTCCTTCCTCATTAAAAAATCTACAAAATTCTTCTCGAATATGAGCTGCATGTAAGAAATGTGTTCTTCGTGAAGTACAATTAATGTTCATAAATGCAGATTCTTTAACATTTATTCTCCAAGACCCTTCTTGAATATCTCCTTCTGCTATAGGTTGATCTACAAAATCTATTGTAATATAATTATCAGTTTCTCGTTCAATATCATATTTTCTCAACCAATTATGAAGGCAAATAATTGCTTGAATCATTTTTATTGCATTTGAAACGTTTGCTAAAATTGATTTTCTCAGAAGTCGCCAAATGCTAGCTAATATTCCAAAAACGTTTTCAATGTTCGTCGAGCTCGAGTCAGACGATAATTAAAAATACGTTTCTCTAATGTCATTTCACTTTTGCCTGAATATGGTCGCATCATGTAATCGGTCAATGGAAATGCCTCATCTCCTACCAATACGTACGGCAAAATTGGACCATCTTCATATAATGCTGGATTCACACTGCATCCGATTTTCGTCGTACGACGCTC
>NW_017296782.1:188864-201118 GCF_001594075.2 Trachymyrmex cornetzi | reverse complement strand
AAGCCTATGGTACTATTCTTGAAAACATTTGCATCACCCTGTCTTCCAGGAGTACCAATGTCAACATAACGTATAATATAATTTGCATCACACATAACAAGTAAAATAATACTGTGATTTTCCTTATAATTATAGTATTCTGATCCCGCGTTGTCAGAGGACACTGAAAAAAATATTCATTAAATTAGATTATATTAAATTAAATATATTTGAGGATTACTATATATATATGTACATATATATAAAATTTTATATATCTATATATCTATTCATCTTTCTACATATATCTACTATACATATGTATTCATATACCTTTTAATTTTAGAATTACCTGAATGTTAATATGCTTGCCATCAATCGCACCAACACAGTGAGGAAAATTCCATTTATTTGAAAAATCATTTTCAATTTCTTTAAAATCTTCTGTATTACATTTTGGAAGCACGATAGGAAATAAATGTTCCCATATACACAAACATGTTTCGCGTATAATATTTGTAATACTACTTAGAGATATTAGGTACTGATATGACATGACATACTGTCACCTGAGGCAAGATATCTATAAATATTAGAAGAAGTATAACAATTATTTCAATATGTATAATTATTACATTTTATTATCATAAATATTTGCAATCAAATATCTTAATTTCTGAATTTATATATATGGATATATCTTAAAGTTAATATTAAACGTTGCTCTTTATTAATGGGTTCACGCACAACATGTTGTCTTTTTAAAGAACTTCCTACTATTGATAGAAGTTTTTCGAACTGTGTTGTAGTCATTCTTGTATAATTTTTAAATCGTAAATCTTTCAACCTTACAATAGGAAGTATTACATGATAGAAACCATGTCTCTGTCTGTTTTTAAATATTTCAGAAATCCAACATCTTCGTTTTTTCTTTCTTAATTTCATTGCACATACTATTACTGCAGTATTTGCAAGTATTTCATCTTTTCTTCGTTTTTGAGCGTCTTGATAGATAATATTAATGCATTCTAATAACCATTCATTATATTGATTGACTGACATTTTTGTCAGTTTTCAACTAAAAACAAAACGCATATTTTTAAATAATGCATACATCTGATAAACGCAAAAATATACTTGTATAAAGCTACATATTTATATAGAAGGTGCAAACTGAAAATTTGTAATCAATATAAATAATTAAATGATAAAAAGATTATCTTTGGTAAATAAAGAGCTAATTTTGTGAAATCTCGTAAGAGTTCCACCACATGTCAGTAAATATATCACTGCGCATGCTCACGTTCTGACGCTCGACGCTCGACGCTACCATGTAAAGGCACCTCATAGCATTTTCGATTGGGATGCACTGGCTGCACTCAGTGTCAAGAGCGTGTTCGATTGGCAGTGCCAATGCGCACTTGGCTAGTGTCACGTGTTCATTTGATCGCACGACACTCTCGTAGTGCGCACTCAGTGCGCACTAAGTGGCACGAGATATTTTGACGGTGCCAGTTCAGTGCACGTTTTATCACAGTTAAGGATATACATAGGGACAAGCAAATCTGCGCAGTTGAATTGAAAACGGGGTCTTGTCCCTACTCTTATAGCGTTTTCGGCCCGATCGGGTTTGCACCAACCTTGGTTGGATTAATCTTTCCTATTGGTTGACGTCACCCGCTCTACCAATAGGAGAGCACAAAACGCCATTAATCCAACCCAGGTTGGTGCAAACCTGGCCGGGCCGAAAACGCTATTAATATCTTTTACTGTGGTTTTGTAACATTTTGTTGAACATTGCTTCAAAGTGAACAAAAATGAGTTTCAGCTTTAGCACTGAAAATCTTGGCGTATTCTTTTGAACTTGCACTATTCAATGCAACCCATGGAACTCGTCCAGTGTTGGTGTGAACTGAGTGCGCACTGGTGCGCACTAACTTTTGCCCAATCGAAAACGCTATTAGTTGCGCTACTGTATATAGTGTGTTGTTACTCCTGTTGACTGTCGATTAGTGGACGTTTTATTGTCAAAAATATTTTGATACTTTACGGAAGGTTCAGTAGACAAATTAATTCGCCAAAATGACAATGGCAATGTTGCAACGTCGCGCCAATGTAACTATATAGGATAACTTATGCGATATCGATAGATTACGATCTCAATGCTAACTTTAACCTAACTTTATATGTATTTTTATTTTGTGATAAATAAAATTTTTATTTTAGGTAAGGCTGCCACCTGAAGTAAACAGAGTATTATACATCAGGAATTTACCATACAAAATCACAGCTGAAGAAATGTACGATATATTTGGCAAATACGGAGCTATTAGACAAATTAGAGTGTAAGTATTGCGTTATTACAATTAATGCAGTCAAAATAAAGTTTTAATTAGAAAAATCCGGGTGATTGAGAATAACAATAATGTAGTAATTGGTGCGTTTGATCTTAACAATAGTACATTTCCTTTCTTATATTATAAATCGATTGTTTTATAACGTAAGAAAGGATAAAACGATTGATTTATAATGTAAGAAAAGAAACATACTATTGTTAAGATCAAATGCACCAATTACTGCATTATTATTGCTCTCAATCGCCCGGATTTTTCTTATTAATATTTGTTTATTATTTAGAGAGCTCAATTTAGATTATTATTCTGTTTTTTAAAATAAAGTCTATCTCTATGACAGTTTAAAATTATGATTCTTGTTTCAGAGGTAACACGGCAGAGACCAGAGGCACAGCATTTGTTGTGTATGAAGATATATTTGATGCTAAGAATGCATGTGACCACTTGAGCGGTTTCAACGTATGCAATCGTTATTTGGTGGTTCTATATTATCAGAGCAATAAAGCATTTAAGCGAATTGACGTTGATAAAAAAATGGAAGATCTAGATAAATTAAAAACAAAATATAATTTAAATGATGAAAAAAAGTAATTTGTTAATATTTACATATAAGAAATGTGGAACTGTGTGGCGCTTACAAAATATTTATTAAAATATGGGATGTCTAGTAAGGTTTGACAAAATTCTCGTATGTAGATAGAGTGGACTAAATTAAGTCAAAAAGTCCTTATTTTGCTATTTTCATAATCTTTTTAATTACCCAATAAGCGGAATATCTAAAATCGATATACAAAACAACTTTAAGATACCTTTAAAAATTCTTTAAGAAACATCTTTAAGATATTTTATAAAGAATTCTCTCTAAAAGAAATCTTAAAGTTGTCTTATGCACTGACTTTATCTGCTACTTGGACAATCTTTAGAAATTAATATTTTGTTGACTATTCCGAAAATTGCAAAATTGAGAAATGTTTTTGACTCAGTTTAGTTCGTCTTATCTCCACACAAGTGCTTTGCCAAAACTTATCGGACACCCTGTATAATTACATCAATAGTTTATTAATTTTTATATTGTATCAATTAGATATATAATACTTAAGATATGTGTGAGAAATATCAACTTTAAGAAATACGAATAAAACTTGTATTATACGATACAAATAAATTTGTATATAATTTCCTATAGTTCTTGGCATAATTTTCTTTGCGCTGATTCAGTTTTTATATTTTACAAATATTTAATTTATTTATTAATTCAGTAATAATAATTTGTAACTTATTTTATCCTTGCTAGTATGAGACAGGTTACATTTTCGAGCCTTCCCTGAAAAAACATAGAAAAACCTGATCGAAAAAATGTCGGCGCATTAAAAAGTCGCAATTAATACTACTTTCACAGTCGGTTGCGGAGTGGCATTCCTGCGCTTTCAGGGACTCGAGAGGATGCTATGCTATAGCGTAGTTAAAGCACCATTCACACTGTTTCTTGTAAGTACATATCGTAATATATTGTAATGAAATCTTCAATTTAACTGAAAAGTGACGAATTTTGTTCGTCTTTACTTTGTTTCACATGCCTTTAATAGCTATCTGTTTTATTATTAATTATAGCCGATGATTGCGATATATTAATTGATTTTGAAGCCGTTTTTCTTTCAAACCTGTGAAATTTCACATCAACGTAAAGATATTCATAATAAAATTTTTACAAAATGAAAAATAAAAGAGTTTTTTGTTGACACATTTTTTTATTACGCGAATAATTTTGTTTTTTTATATAAATTATATTATTTTGTGTTATATGAATTTATTTCACTTTATTAACGTCACGTTCACAAATTGTTATTTTAATACTAAGAAATGTTGAATATCAATTTAACACAAAAAATATTCAAATAATTAACACAATCACATTATGTTAAATTAGTACTAGAATATACTAAACATTTAACACAAAATTTTAACAAGAACATAAGTGGATCGTTTCTAACATAAATGCAAAATGTTTTTTATTAGGTAAAAAATAGAAATAGTGAATAATGATTATTCGATATATTCTTGTGTTAATCGCGCAGCACGAAGCACGAGATCGCAGGGTCGACGCACGCGGCACGCGTCCGCGAGCGTGCACGCACGCGCGACGCACCGCGTCGCGACGCGGGGCGACGCACCCATACGCGGACGGTGCGGCGGGCGTGCGATCCGTACTCATTCGATTTCAGTCAGTTGAAAGCGAAAACCCGCTTGGCGTTCACGCCACCGTGCCTCGACGCACGTTGACGCACGCACGCACGCACGTTTGCGCGAGATCTCGTCCCATTTATTGACATTGCGTTTGGTTGCGTTCAATTGAACGTACGCACGGTACGCATCGGCCGCGGGGAACTCGATACCTCTTTACGGACCGAGTTACGAGCTCGCGGCGCGTGCCGCATCGCGCCGCGTCGTGTCGCGTTGTACTCGCACGCAATTTTATCCTTTCATGCTAGACAGCGACGCGGCGTCATATGTCGTATGATTGCTGTGTCGGCGACGGCCGCGTCGCCGGCGAGTCGCTTGGCGCCGCCCTGCGCGACACGTTGCATCTCATTCACGAGGGTCTGCACGAGCTACTCGGCGTCGATACGCAACACCGTTCGTGGATGCTTCTTCTCGTCGTCCTCGCCGTCGCCAGCCTGCTGCTGGTCGCCGGTTCGTTCGTCACAGGGCGCTACCACGTTGCATCGAAAGTCACTAGATCGCTAGACAGGAATAGAAGAACGATATCGCCAGACGATTACGAGCATGACGAACGATAAAAATACTCCGTCGTCGGCTGTCAGCGACTGGAGCACACGCGACACCTGTAAACGCGAGAGTTGTGAGCTGTAATCCCTCCCGGCGAGGCATTATCATTTGGAATGACACGAGTGCGTCGGTGCGAGCCCCTATGGCTCTGCAGAACGCCAGAATGCTGATCGTTCAAGGACTTGGTCGGAGACGGACTCACGTTGCACTTTGCAAAGTCACTAGAGCGTATCGCGACAGAGTGTATTCGGCGATACGTAACAGCCGCCGGTTTTCCAGTGGCGTGAATTATTCCCCCTTTCTCACAAAAATAAACAGCTATGAAAGTTGCGCAATGCGTATTTATATCGACCTAATACTTAGCTTATTATATCGCTCGTTAGCCTAAAAACGTACCGTTTCACAAACATTTTCGTACGTCGCGTCGCGTATGAAACTCGTAATGTGAAATCTACAAACATTCCTGCCGTTTACTATCTCCCATAATTGTTCGCTCAATAATCGCCCGTTTGTCAACGAGAACGACGAGCTCTTCAAAATGAAACGAAATCAAACGTTTATTCATTAAGACGAAATCATTTATTTTCCGTAAACTCGAGGAAGAATTTTGCCTACATCTAACGATTATCATAGTCATTATATAAAATCCTTCTGAAATCATACAGTTCCTATTTAATGCTCTCGACGAAATTGTTTTCATCGTCGCGGCGTGTGTATGTATACGATCGTAACGATTCATCTCACTCGCGCAAATGTCATGCGCGAGCTTGGCCGGTCGCCTAGAAACGCGCCGTGCAAGCATTACATCTCCCCCCGTCCCCGGCTCGACATTGACTGCATATAATTCAAATTTACTCGCCGCCAACTCGTCCCGCGGAAATGCAATATGGCGGGCGCGGCACTGGCCGCCGCTGATTCGATTGGCGCGTGCGCGCGCCGCGCGGCGCCGCCGGCGGCACGCTGATCACGTGACCGTGGCCGCTCCGCGGTAACTTCAGTTCGAACGCGCGCGGCTATGGTGTATCACGGAGTCTCGAGCGCCAGCGGCATATTCTTCACCGTTCTCGTCCCAGTCGCCGTCGACGACGTCGCAGACTCATCGACGACATGCGCGAGTGAACGAGCGACCGACGTGAGAGGATGCGACGACCGCCGTTGCGTCGCGACGACCCGCATCCTATTGCCTGCCGATTCACAACGAGGTAAGTGCACATCTTATTCACTCGCGCGGCCATTATCGCCGTGCGCGTTTTTCTTCGCGCGAAAATTCTTAGAAAAAAACATCACGCGGATACGAAATCGTATCGCAGCTAGTACTTGCCTAACGATCTATTTTAATATATATTTTCTTTCCTACAACCTTTCTCGCGTTATTTTGTGTTTCGTAACATTCGCTTTTGTTTCTCTCAATAACGTTTTTTTTTTATCGAGCATCGCGATTGCGTATAATTTAAACTTAATCGCCACTAACTGTTTCCGTAGGTATGCAATTGTGTTCAGTATAAAATGTTTATTTTGCACGTATTAGAAGTTTTCAACTGGTTTTTCAACAGTTTGTAACTTTTACAAACTTTGTTTGAATTATACTTTTAGATATTCTATAAAACTTTTAGAATAAACTGTCACTCTGAAAAGCGAAATCTCACTCTTAAAGATCGAAAATGAGCCACTCTTTTTCAAAACTGGTTCAGTTTTCACCCTTTAGAATGAGATTCCACACCAAAAAGTTTAGATAGATTCTGGATTCCGTAAACGCGTATTACGCATGATGTATTATTTTATGTTTGTTTAATATTCGGTGAATGACAAGGAGAAAATGATACATCTCATGCATCGTGCTCGATCATTACGGAGCATAGCCCCAGAAAAATAGTTGTAATGTTTCAGTGAAGAAAACTTCTAATAGTAAAATTTCATTATAAAATTCCATTGTAAAATAAACATTTTACGGAACGCGACCAATATAATATAAGCATAGCGCGCGCATTTGATAGATTGGCGGCAGTTGATTTGATTGGCGCGTTGATTGGTGCGCGCGCCGCGCGGTGGCTCAGTAGTCGCTAGTTGCACGGAACGCGGCAGCTTCAGTTCGAACGCGCGTGGATACGGCGTATCGCGAAACGTTTAACGCGAGCGGTATGTTTTCCATCGTTTTCGTCCCCATTATCATCAATCACTTCGCAAATATATCCGGAACACGCGTGGCTGATTGAGTTATAGACGTGCAAGGATGAGACGACCCGCGTTGTTGTATCGCTCTCTGCGATGCTCGCCAAGATGTATCAAGGTGAGTGCGCACGTTCACTTGCGTAGCCATCTTTACCGCGCGTGCTTTTCTTTGCGCGGAGATTCGCAACGAGAAAATTACACGAGTACAAAATTATATCCAGTACGCAGTATTTGACTAACGACTTATTTCGTAATTTTTTCTGCGATCCGTTCTGCGTCATTTTGAATTCCGGTGAATCAGGAAGCCGATTATGGATCTTGAAACGGGGTGACAATTACGAAAGTGAACAAATTTATTAGAATTTTATAATTTCATTAGTCAACACCTAGTGAATTTTGTTCACTTTTGTAATTTTCACCTCGTTCCAAAATACACAGTCGATTAGACTTGATGCAACATTCGTACTTTGGCTTTCTGTTAGTAATCATCATATGAAATTTTTTGGTCGTTGTAAAGGCTAATAAAAATTGTAAATATTAATATAATTTATTTGGAAGTTTGATATTTTTGAATTTTTTTATTAACGGCGCATATATGATGCACACATATTTGTAGAATATACAATATATACACTGTTGTCGAAAAGTTTCCGGACATGGAACTAAAAATTGCATAATATTTAGGTCATCGTAAATCGGTAAAAAATCATCGCCGACAAAAAAATAAAAAAGCATTTTAAAGCTTGAAACTTATACTTTAGCATGCTTTTGACCGCTTTTCAAAAAAAATTTGTCTTTACAGTTGTATATCTTAATAAATATCACGTTGTATTTCTTAAAATTACGTATATTTAACATTGCGCAGTTTGATAAAAAGTCTTTTTTTCATAAAGTACAAATTTTTGAAAAACAGTACAAAGATTTACTTCCAAAATGCTTTTTTAAAAATTTTCTTATGATTTTTCTTGACTGATTATGCATCATTGAAGTTGAACCTGCATAGCTCACAACCAACATTATACAATTCGGTGAAATACCATCGTAGAAGTATTTTGAAGCTCGAAGTTTGTACTTTAACAAGCTTCTGATCGTTTTTAAATTTAATTTTACAGAATTGAGAAAATAAAATTTTTTGTGATGATTTTTTACCAAATTTCACCGTTGGTTATTTAGCAATACAGGCTTAGCTTCATTATTGCGTACAATTTAGTCAAGAAAAATCATAAGAATACTTTTGAGAAAGCATTTTAGCGGTAAATCTTTGTTTTTGTACTGTTTTTCAAAAATATTGATCTTTTTGAAAAAAACTTGTTATCAAACTGCGCACTGTTAAATGTACGTAATTTTAAGAAATACAATAACGTGATACTTATTAAGATACAGAACTGTAAAGACAAAATTTTTTTAAAAAGCGGTCTTTAAAAAGTTTTAAACTTTAAAATGCTTTTTTATTTTTTCGTCTGCGATGATTTTTTACCGAGTTATGATGACCTGAATATTATGCAATTTTAAGTTATATGTCAGGAAACTTTTCAACGGCAGTGTATATATATATATATATATATATACATATATATATGTACATATACGTGCAGATATATTTTATATTTTTATCTATATTGAATAAAAATGCCTTGGAAAAATTTTATGATAATAAGCGGTTTAATCTGTGATTCTTATTGACGTATATTTGGGAAATAAATTTTGTATCAATTAATGTCAAGGTAGCTAATTTTTGTTTAAATACGAAAATAACTGCAGGAATGCAATTAAAAACAAACACTATTTCATTGATCATATTTTATGTATGACTAAACTTGTATTATTTAAATAACGAAAATATTCAATTAGAAAAATGAAATCATTTTATAATTGTGCGATTTATTTCAAACACGGTTATATTCATAATTTTAAAATTATTTATGTATTTATTTTTGCGCTGAAAAATTTAATTTTGATTTTTAACTGAATAAAAATTTATAAACTAAAAATGCTAAAATTGATTTTAATATGGAATGTTTTATAAATTTTTTAATTTTGGAAATTTAATTCAAAATATAACAAAAATATATATTTGAATTTTTTTATTATTCTCTTTTAAGCATTAAATGAATAATTAGATATCATAAAAAATATTTATTTTTTTCTGTTTATTTTTTCTTCAAAATTGGCGAAGCAGTGCTTTATATTTAGATACTAGAAATCACGCATCAATAAAAATAGTTATTGTATTGTTTCTTGTACGATTCTTATTAATGGTGATTGACTGTATCTTTATATGTAACTGGGAGTCAATGTGTGTGAGTAGTTTAAAGAATTTTTATTTTGTACGAGTTGTTTGGTATTAAAGAAATGACACGTTTCATGCTGATTAAAGTATTTATATCTTAGAATCAATGGTATTTGCTAATTCTTATTGTATAGTTTAGACATATAGAGTTTCTCGTCGTATTTTTATCGATGCTATAAATAGCATGATGGTAAACTATATATATAGATTTTGTTATACATCTTTAGAGAAAGTACTGTAAAATATATTTTCTATATATTCTTAGACGAAACATTCTCGAATCAATATCTATATATCATCCTATCTTCAGGCGTAATCTCAAATATTACAAAAGACTAATTTAAATGCGTTACAATAAAAATGAATATGATGACATGCTTTCTATTTTATTCGTGTTTGTAAAGTATTTATTATTTTAATAATAGATATAATTTTAAAAATAATAAGACATTAGTTTTTAAAAATAACTGATCACTCATTTGTGGAAAAGCATTTCTTAAATCGTATACTACAGACACACACACATACAATATTTATCCTGTTAAAAAATTATTTATTTTAAAATACGTCAGTTTTAGTTTAAATTAAAAATGTTTTTGTATAGCAATTTTATTCAACGACCAGTAAAATTTGTCAGCTGCTTAACTAGCGAAAAGACATAATGAAATTTGTTGATATCAGCTTAGGCAGTTTTTTAAAAACTCATTTTTCAACTTAATTCTTTGAAAAGTGAACTTTATAAAGATTTGAAAAATATTTCTCTCACTAAAATAAATTTTATATATAACAATGTTTAATAAGATGATATTAAATTTTATAATATAATATCGAATTTTCAAAAATATGATCCCTTATTTTTTATTGTAATAAATATATAATAAATTTAATCAAAATTTTATCTATACAAATGTGCGGGAAGTTAGAACGCTAATGACGCGCGTTGCTAAATTTGACTGTCTTTGAACTACATTTTCATTGACAGTTCGTGTAATCGGAACGAGGTCCAGAAATTGGTTTGGTATACAAACGCATGATCGAGTTAACGAATACCTTAACGCGAGTTCGAAGGCCTAGAAGAAGCGTTGCCATCATTTTCGTCTCGCGGAGGTCGGAGCTCTAAGCCTCCTGGTACAGAGCTTATGTGCCGACTGCGAAGTAAACACAGAAATAAACGAGCCAAATGGATCAACGGCGGACGCGCCGTGCCGCGTCGTGCCGCGCCGAAGGGAAGGCAGAAAGACGGAAACGCGACGGTGGATGGAATCCACCACGTGCTCTCGTGTGACGACTTCCTCTACCCGTGTACAAACGCGCGTACAACGAAAATAGATGCAGGAGGAAGCGACGACCGGAGTGAGACTTTTTAACGAAATATACTTTCTCGCGCTGCAGAGACTTTGTTCTCGATATAAAAGCGCGATCTGAAACTAATTTCAAATTTCAGCTAGGGTGCATTCTGATATCTTTTTCAGAAGCGTTAAATAAAAATCAGCTAAAGTTTGAGACTATTTTTTAGAGACACAAATAGAGATAGATAGAGTTATAAATCGTAAATAATTTTAAATAATATTTATTAAAATAGTTTTTTTTAATATTTATTTGATTTTTTTACATTGCATTTTTTGAATTATTTATTTATTTATGGTTGAAATATATTTTTAGGTATGTGCACGTATTTGAATTCATTCATTTTGGGGAGATTTAAAGAAACTATTTTGGAGCACAGGGGATTATTAACATCGTAGGTCGATGATCCTCATGACTGTCGATCGTATTCCACAAATGTAGATCGTTTATTAAAACGTTAATCGCGATGGGTGGCGGAAAAGTGTACGATGAACAAGCAGACGTGTCAGGAGGAATTGAAATAAAAATATCAGGTTTGAGAATGACTCTACACTGAAATTTTACGGTACGTCTTATTCTGTTTACGGCGTCACTCGTCGTAAATGGAGGATTGTTTCGCTCGTCATTCTGCTTTATTTTAAAGGGTGCAACGTGATGCCTTTAGTCTGCAGTAGTCTGTATACTCGATAACGGCAATCATCTTTTTCTCGTGACATCTGATGAAAGTTAGTAGATTTGCCAACGACGAAATTTAAAAATAATCTTGAGTATAGTTGACATTTTCAGATTATAGTAACTCGCAATACGTAATTTTTGTATCTAAATGTTACCACTTATAAGACGAAATGAGATTAATGGATTTTTTACTAACTCACCAAACTGCCAGACTCATTTAATTTGACAACATAACTTTACCATTAATAAGTTTTAACAAATTCTAAATTATTTTGCATATCATGTAATGTTTTGTAATGTTTTTAACATGCAATTAAATTTTTTATTATTTATACCTAAAAAAAATTTTTATCGATTACTTGTTTCTTGAGTCATTCATAAGAATACGCTTGCAATATTATGACAATCGGATTTATGAGAGAGAGAGAGAGAGAGGAGGGAAGTTTTTTCTATAAAAAAATTTGACTATTTTTATTGTATTGCTACAATGACAATGCATTTAATCATTCCTACATCGAGCGAACGGAATACATCCGCGTGTGGCGAACGCACACGTGAAAATGATTGACAGAATGCCGGAGCAACAGCCTTGTCGTAAACAATTAAGCGCTGTCACGGATGTATGTGACGAAACCGGCCGTCCTCTCTCTCTC
>NW_017296782.1:180729-188695 GCF_001594075.2 Trachymyrmex cornetzi | reverse complement strand
CCTCCCCCTCTCCATCCCCCATCTCTCTCTCTCTGGCTCTCCCTCTCTTTTGCTCTATCTTTATATCTCTGTACAAGTACTCGTGTATCTACGAGAAAATTATTTTTAACAGCAGATGCCATTAGAATGTATAGGTTGTGCGCCCGCAGTTGCATATTATTACAAATCCGTACTTTATACTTATATTATATTCAGTTACAATAGCAAAATTATAAAACTTAAGTGATTTTTTTCGTCAATCGATCTTAACGTTGCAAAATGTGTTAACTATTGTGTTAGTAATTAAAACCTCTTTATCGAGTGTAATGTTGGAAAATTAAATAATGACACTAGCATAGTGTTTCCTTTGCAAACTTTTTCATATTTATTGAAATATTTAATAAAAAGTATTGGCATAATTATACTATAATATCACAAGTATTGAGAAAACATGTATACGCGCGATTTATCTATTGTCAATTTCTCTCATTTGAAAAACATATCAACGAAAAAACAAATTTGGCTCATCTCAAATTGATTATGACATTTCAATTGAACTATTGTATTTTTTTACAATGTTATAAGAGATATATTATTGTCCCGATTGAAAATTTTTTATAAATGCGTTAATTATAGAAATAATATCGGTCCAACAAAACGACTCCATGTTATTTATATATAGTAAGAGGCGCCGTTTCGATCAACTACAAAATTAATTACGCGACAGAAGGGAATTAGCTTTAATTGACCTGAATATATGTAATCGTGATCTTATTATCTTCTTGTAGACGTCATAAAGAGAAAACTTTATGAAGGTTAGGAGCGTTTAGCCAGTAGAAATTGTTCTGAACTCCTTAATTAACTCTGCTTATTATTTATACGTTTATATTCTTATATTTTTCTTAATTATTAAACAATATTTACCTATAAAATAAAATTAAAATAAATATAAAAATTGATATTTTTTAATATTGAAACGTAAGTTCATTAAAGAGTATTAAAAAGTAAATTACAATTTCTCTATTTAAAAATAACATTGTCTTGTGTCATAATGTAAAGCTAAGATTAGAATAAACTCTAATAGATGATATAAAATAGATAATTCATGTATTACATTTTAAATATAGCCTATTATTATTGAATTCTAGTATGCTTACGATTATTTATATAAATTATTTACACACATAAATCCCTCTATATAAACATTTTAAATGACTTACAAATAATTTAATGTTTATATAAAGGAATTAAACATTAACTGTGATACATATTTATATTAAAAATAATCAGTTATAGAAGAAATAATTACATAATTACACAAAAAATAGAACAAAAAATAAAGTAGTTTATTTAATTGAAAAAAAAAACACTATCTTGTAATCTATTAAAAAATTAATTGCATTTTGCGGGAAGAAGAAAGAGATGGCTAGTTCTATTTGTGTCTCGTTCCACCTAGACGTATCTGAATATACCGCAAATTCAGGCATTCTATATTCCGCATGCTGCCGAATAGGCGGCATTTTATCGGTTGCATGTGTGTCTACGCGCGTGTTGCCCTGGTGTCTAACTTCACTTCCAACGTACACAAACATATTTTAACGAGCGTGAACACAGGGCGAACGCGCAGAAATGCCGCGAGTGCGGAATAATGTCGCCATTTGAGGGCGGCGCGATTTCGCGCTCTGGAAAATCTTCCCTTAAGAGCGTCGTCTTTTTTAATTGCAGACGTAGTTTACCCTCATTTCCGACCAGCAGCAACGTGGTGAGTTTGAGTTTCTTCCCCTCACGTTTCGACACCGCGACACCGTTTATCTCTCCTCTTCTAGGTATGTGTTATGATAATCGTTATTTTGTTATTTATTATTTTACTAGAATAGAATAATGTGTTTGATATTGTCTGTCGAGGCGAAGTTAAATTGAGCTTTATCAATAATCGAAATGAAATCGCTCACAAATCGCGATTCAATAGATTTTTTGTGTGATTGTTTACGTAATTATTTGATAAATTGATTTAAATGGTAGAAATGAAATTATATGTAAGTTTAAAGTAATTTCCTTATAACATCTAATAAATAAAAAATATTTTAATAACAACTTCATTATTTAAAATTTATTTTGTGTAAGTATATAATATATTAAGTTTAAAAGGGACGTACTATAAATTACATTTTGTATTGACACAGAAGCAATCTGTTTGAGCCTCCGCCTTTCGTTCAGCGACCGCAAATAACAGTGATAGGCAAGCCTTAATTAAATCCGTGGCAAGAATTGACAGTGTATACGCGTACCTTTCATTGACGAATATACGCGTCACTGCATTTACGTTACATGATGTTGTATTCAATTAATGGTCTGTCCCCATTGCACGTGGATGGCTTAATTATAAGTACTGTGTACTGTACAATTAACTAATATGTATATGTATAAATGGTGCAATAATTCTGTCTTAACTTCCAAGTAATTTGTGTTATTTAAATCTTTCAAACTTTTTAAAGAGTTAATCTGTTTTTTAAAAAATAAATTCTGTGTTTCGAGTGTTTGCTCTTTTTTAGAAAATTTATCTTACTAAAATGCAATTAGTGTTTGTTAATATTTGAACATATATAAATAAAATATGTTTCTTTAAATTTCGCAATGCAGTGGCGGATGTCACAAAAATAGTCAGTGATCCGAATACTCGTATGATTATTAGGTTGTCGTAATCGTTACAGTTACGTTATGTTAATAATTATGGTACAGAGTAAGCCTTCGCTTTACCAAACAGAGAGTTAATTGCGGGCTATTAAACGTTCAGGCGCATAGCTTGCTCGCGTATCTCGTTATATGCAATTTCGTTTCTTCACGCTGGAAATGCGTCACGAGCATTATCGGATAAATTGAAAGCATTAGCGTGGCGAATCGAAGGCTAGCGTTTGCTACGACTGAGGCTACGGCTATTCAGTCTCGTCAAGCTCGTTATCCTTTTATCGTAGCACTTCACGACAGGTGAATCGATGCTTTTATTATGTCACCCTGTGTATGACATACGACCTCGGCCGAGATTCGTTATTCTTCAGGGCTAACCAGTAATCACCCATCTTTCTGAGTATAGTTTCAACATATTATATTTATATTATTAAGAAAAATAGAATTTTTCTATAGACGAATAGTGAATTTTTCATTAAAAAATTTGAAATATAGAGTATTCAAAATTCACTAATGCTTGAAAGTCCGTAGTGCTGAAAATTTAAAAGATTAAAAGGTTAATTTTTTCCAAAATTTTTTGAAATATATGTATATTGAATTAAGAAGTTCTAAAGAATCTTGTTTCTCTCTAACTAATCTTTCAAATCGTTCGAGAAATGTATTTTTAAATTGTGATGACGAAATGCAAAGTGCTCTATGTTGAATACTTGATTTCTGTTCAGAAATGTTCATTCCGATATTCTTAGATATCGTTTTAAGTAATCGAATGAAAGGATTAAATTGAGAGCTTGAGCTCAGCCTGCCTTTCCATGCGGGATTTTCACGTAGGTTCAATGCACTCGGCGCTGTCACATGATAAGGGCTTTGCATGTGCATGCGACGTCATATCGCTAATAGAGCAGGTCTCGATCGAGGCTGTCGTACCACGATAATGAAACAAATGAAAAGAAATGACAGCGTGGATGAAGATAAATGGTCTTTGGTATTCTAGTCTCCTAAAAGTAACAGAAGCGAACGAGCGAAGCGAATCGACTCTTGTGTGTGTTGGGATATTCATAGTTTTTTCTTAATGAATAAGAATTTTTTATTTATACACTTGTATGCATGCATGTATACGTACATATGTGTAAATAAGAAATTCTTTATTCATCAAAGAATGACTATGAATATTATTCTAAGTATTACAACGATATAGTATAATTACTCCTTCCTTACAGATTATGTAGTGTCTCGAACATTTGACTTTTTTACTGTGAATAATTAAATAAATGTTATATAAATATATATATATATATATATATATATAATATAATTTATACAATAAATCTTATACATTTAAAATCATGATTTGACTAAAGTAAAGATATTTAAAGCTAAACGTTGAGAAACAGTAAAAAGGTACGGTATTTAATCGCGTTATGTATACAAATTGACTTTGAAATATTTAAAAAATCTATGAATGGACAAATCGGGGAACTAGAATACCCTGTATTTTGAACGTGTTTTGATATTTTGTTTGATATGGGACAAACCTGAACAACAGAGGCGATCCGATCGGCATTTCGGATCGTGAAAAAACCGAGTGGATTTGAATAAAACGCTCGTTAAAATGATTTGTCCGTTGTCGGTCGTCCGACTTTAAACGAGACCCCCTAAATTCGCCTCAAATATCTGGTGGCAGGTTCTTCGGTACCACGAATTTTCATTCCCACCGCTCATAAATCTATACTGGCGCGCGCGGTAACTTTTTGCGATATTCGGGAAGCCCGATATCCTGAATTTAAATTATGCTTAATTTAATTCGCGACTGCGTCGTGATCGAGCATGATGTTTCATCGTCCCGATGTGTCTTGGTAAATTTCGGCGAGTTAAAGTTCCAATCTAAATGTGCCTTTTATATTGAAACTGCGTGAATCGATATCTGTGAATTTTTAGACGGAATAATGGGGAGAAAAAGAGAGATGGAGAGAGAGAGGCAAAGAGAGAGAGAGCAAATTTAGTACATTTAGCGCCTCATTCCACGTCCTGGAAAAAAAGCAGGTCGCGTAAACGATTCGCCGTCAGGACGACATTGCTTGGCAAGGACGACTGCCGCCATCGTCATTGTCCATTGGCCTAAATCGCGGTCTAGCTAGTCGCTACGTGCAGCATGCTAATTCGGACGAGGAGAAATGCTAATACCTTGCATTTTATTTCAGTCCGACGCCAGTCTTTCTTGTCAGCGTCGAGTACGTTAATTAGGACGATTTAATTAATCGCATCCATTCAACGCGTCTCTTTTAACGTCATCCTATCTCATAATTTCACTGTTTTATGACGTTCATTTTTGCTATCTTGTATTTTGACAGACCACCCAATAATCTGGTATAGCAATTATCAGAGAAAACTTGTTTCTACTAATTAATTTTTAGATCATCGGGTAACAGAACATTTTCGAGACAACTTAAATAAGTATTTTTGATTGTGTAGTAATTTATTTATTATTCAAAAGGTTTGGAAAAATTGAAAGAGAATTAATCTGGTTTGACGATAATATGTCGCGAAAGATGAATCACACGTCGTTGCACATTGAGTTTTCTACATTATCCTACGGCTCTCACGAGATAATAACAGGTTGTAAATTCTACACACATGTATGTACGACAGGAACTAATTGCAATCTTGAATATCAAGTTTCTCCGCTCGCACTTCTACTTTCATAGAGAAGAGTCAGCACAAGATACATTGGTTGCAAGAGCCGCGTTAAGAAAAATTCGGTATGACCATGTAATATTGTGTATCTGTATAGGCGTGAGTAGGTAGATTTGAAATTATCATGGATATCAGGAAACTCATGTTGAAATCAGAAATCAATTATACGCATTACTTTGACAGAATCGTTTTAATTAATGAGAATTATAATCTTGTAATTTTTTATACTGTTTGTCTATAATATTTGCACAAAGAAATTTTACGCAGTAATATGTCGCTGTGGATAATAATTCATAGTAGTTACTTAGTCCTAATTTGATAATATTATATAATTAATGATATTATTATCAATATGTTATTACTATTTTAAGATTTGATTTATGTAATTTTTATGATATTATTATATGTATATATATTACATATAATGAGTAAATTTAATTCTACCGTGAGAATTCATAGCTAAAATTTAGAAAAAAGTAAATAAACTTGTATTCATAATGAAAAAAAAAGCATAATTTTTAGAGCACATTTTGTGCATATTCTAGTTTGGTTCCCTGAATTGTCAGCAATGACGCTTACCATCAGAACTCGTGATCGCGGGATGTGCCAACTTCTAGTTCTCTTCTTCCGCGAAGAGGACGCAAACCGACGAACGTACTTTGGTCTATCCGCGAATATTTATGTATGACAGGTGCGCTAATCTATGGGCGATTCCGATGTTACGAGTACTTGTATGATCCGCAAAATAGATTGCATCCAGAAGTAGCACAGGCTACAAAATTATCGACTCGATCAAAGCTTATGTCGTCTTACGTTATAAGCTGATCCAAATTGTGAGATAAGTTGCTTGCAGATTATGCAAAAACTTTATTTAATTTGTTAATACTATGTGTATGTAAATATATCAGAGATTTTTATTAAAATAAAATTCAGAGTTGATTTTTTGAATAATTATAATTTAATTACTATTTAATAATATAATGATTGTAATTGACATATTTTTATAATTACGAAATAAATGCATATAGTAATTTAGAATAAAATTATCGATTTATGTTAAGAAAATTACACACTTGCCTGATTTTAATCAAGAATTAACTGTGTAATTCACTTAAATTCTTTGATTAAAAATTTTAACTTAATGTAGGTACACTATAATAGTAACAAATTATTTAATTATTTGTAAACGCAGAACAATTTTTTTTAATTATCTTTAATTAATAAAATCGATGTATTGAAATTGTTTGAAAATATCAAATTTGCGCTTGGCACGCTATCAATCATCGCACATACGACATTATTCATTTCTCCACAATCGTCATATTCAGAGATTTGACGTGACAGTCATTGGCTCTTTTTTTTTGTAAACGCTCGCGTGATGGAAACCATCCTAGGTAGTATGATAAGCGAGCTGTAAAGCCCAAAAGTGACGTTCGTGTTCTCACTATATCGAGATTTACGATGCAGATACGTCATTCCGTTGGGCGTTTTCCCTTCGTGTAGTAACTAGGCTAATTGTTCGGATTTGTGATGTACGAACTTTACGGCGGCCGATTGCACTATAGATTACGCCGGTAGCTCTCTTGAAATATGTACTTTGCGCGTAATATATATTATGCGGGTTTTTCCTTTAAATTCCATCACTCTTCGATCCTACATCGTCGCTAATATTTGACGATTGTAACGGAGCAATACCCGATCTCGGTATGACCTGATTTTATTCTGGGAAACGTACTTCAATCACGTAAGTGATGCGATTAATAGGTTTACTTTTTCATCGATGATCATATATACTTATTTCGAATGCGGAAACGTGTTAAAATTGTCACGTGTCAATGATACTGAAATTTGTATTGACATGAAAAAAATTAGAGATAAATTTACCATGAAGATCGAAACTCAATGCCATTTCTCATTGTATGTCATTGTAAAGTTATATTAAATGTACCAATCTTTCGTAAAAAATAGTGCCAGTAGTTAAAACACTGAATGAGGAAGTATTTCATAAGCATCTATTTAGGATATTCTTATAACTATTATTTCTTAAAAAACAAAAATAGAGTGACACATACGCATATCATATATTGTTTTTTTCTCCATCTCTTTTTTTAACCTTTTGTGATTTGAATTAATTTTGACAAATATTATATTTCTATTTTAATTGGTTGGTTCAATTATTTTGAAAATTTTATGAAGATTTTAAAAATATAATTGGACTTCTTTAAATATTTAATATAATTACTAAACAGAAATTCATATCATAAATTATTACATGAACTTACTTTGACATAAGGTTACAAATCTTAAATTAATCGTAATCTATTCCGATTTTAATTAAATTTATTTAATGTATTCGATAGAGCAATATTTCCAAGGTACTTAGACATTATCATTAATCTTTAATTTGATAATAAACGAGTCGTTTGTGTTTTCTCTTATCTAAAATTCCATCAATTTCTTAGAATCATTTTCTTGTTATATACGAATAATTTTTGCTTTGATCCCAGACACACGCTTGTTACAAGTCTGAGTACAGGATATGGATCTATTCCCGTTGAGCATCCGGTTACGCACATACGCCAGGATTGTTTTCATCCAACGAAAACGGCCC
>NW_017296782.1:179777-180604 GCF_001594075.2 Trachymyrmex cornetzi | reverse complement strand
CTCTCTCTCTCTCCCACCCACCCCCTCTCTTTCTCTTTACCTCGCTGCTGTGCCACCCATCTCGGTATTGATTTTGTTAACCTTCTAGATTCCAACGGTTCTCTACCCCTTCCGTTTTACTCCACAATCCCCTCGTCTCTCTGCGCGACGACAACCCCTCATCTGGGGGTTTACGCGGCGTTTCTCTTCGAATCGGGCAGACTCCTCGCGCTTTTCTGTTTTGGTTTCAGGACAATCTCATAGTGAAATTTGGTACATTTCTAAGAGGCAAGGAAAGAGTCGGGATAAAATCAATTAGGTTCATCGAGAAATTTTTTTAAAGTTCCTGTGGTACATATATTGCTGTCGCGTGGAAATAATGCACAAAAAATTGTAGACATTTCTTTTAATTAATCGATGCTATAAAGGTTAATAAAACATCGGAAGTGATGAATCTGTGGATTTGACATCTTTTAAATGGTCTTTTATAAATATTATATATATATATTTTATATATTAAATATTATTTAATATCAACAACACAACAATGTTAATTCATTGGTTAATTATACATGTAAGTAAAAACCTAATTTAAAGTAAAGTTATAACTAATTTTAAATTGAATAGATATAAAGAAATTTTTAAGAGAAATTTATACATATAAAAAGTACTAATTTCAAAAATAATTAATATCTTTTTTTGGAAACATTTATACACTACTGCTTTTCGGTACGATATCGTACGCGAATAAATGTTCTGTAACCAAGGTATCATTATTTACGATAACAATGTTACGATTACACTTATACAGGGTGTCTTAGAAAATGTGACCGAAACACAGTGGGGAC
>NW_017296782.1:178564-179677 GCF_001594075.2 Trachymyrmex cornetzi | reverse complement strand
AAAACTGTTTTGTTCCCCTTGATCCAATCTATGTCCCCACTGTGTTTCGGTCACATTTTCTGAGACACTCTGTATAAGTAAGACATTTTTCCGCGATCTCAATTGTCGCGATAGAAAACTAATGCGTTGCTAAGAAAGCGGACTACTGATACCAATCAAAGCGGTGCCAGATATAACAAGTATCAGGCGAGTATCAGAAATAGGCGATCTTAATGCATCTAATTAAGTTGAAATCGTCTTAGTATCGCTGCTTTCGCTTCTGTAACTTCCGTACTCACATCGTCGCATTATATTGTAAAGTGCTTCATAACACCAGGTGCTTATTGTAATTTACGATCACGGCACTCGCATCGTAAATTCTTACACCTACTCGCGAATTCATTCGTCGCGTTCATTAGCGCATACCTACACTTTCCGCTGTCGAAATAGTGTGATTCGTTTTCGTTCCGAGGCACTAGCGATATACAATTTCTGATCACAATAGCGTATTTTGAACATTAATCGCTATCAAAAATTCTGACATAAAACAAGATAAGTTTTCAGCGCGATAGTTTTCCAGCTATAAATGATCGAAGTTGACCGTATAGATTTCGTGTTATCGCATTTTATTTTCATTTTTATATAAAATTAGTTCGATATTTAAAATAGGACAAATTAAAAAATATATATGGTTATATATATATATATATATATATATATATATATATATATATTTACCGGTAATGCAAAAATAAATCGTAAATTAGTCTATAGTTTTGAGTAAAAATAACAGATGGCAATATTTTACTTCACTACCACTTCTCTTCCTTCTCCTTCCAAGATTCCCTTCCTTACAGTTAAGATAATCTTCAAAACAGCTTATATATATAACAAACTCAAGGTTCAATCAATTTAAAGGAAAATGTCGTTCGTGTTATTATATTTGTAACGAACTCAGCTTTGAATCATTTTAACAAATTCATTTTTGTGTGAATAATTATCGGACAGAGAAATAAATGACGGACATTGTCCTATTCAGAAGATACTCCTCCATGACTGATTCAGAAGAAAAAGAAAAAAATGTTAAGTTAAGGTAAATAGTTGAAATTATCATAATTAAATTAAATTATATAA
>NW_017296782.1:167270-177732 GCF_001594075.2 Trachymyrmex cornetzi | reverse complement strand
TATATATATATATATATATATATATATATTTAAAACACGATTTTCTTGCGAGTCCGAGTTTGCACTTTGTGCTTGCTCCTTATATGTGTGTACGTATAATACGAAGCTTGCTAGCAGAATCCTAATGCCGTGTATCTGTGCCACTGTGCGAATTGAATTTCAATTATACGCTTGATTTACTTGTCATTCACTCGCGGTTCTTCTCGGGTTGCATCCGCGGTTTTTGGCGCCGCTCCATCTTCATCGGTGGTCATCGACATCTTGAAGCGTTCCTTATTCTTCTTAGGGGGAAGCGTAAATATCATGATCGTATCTCATTTTCCTAGAAGAAATTAGAGAGAAAACAATACACAAAGAATTTTACATACAGGATTAGTAATAGCGATGCTATGAGTTACTTTGAATATTGACGATAAGCAGATCTGTTGCTTCTATAGACTTGAATAATAGCTTTCACGTACTTCCTGATGTCAAGAAGCTTAATTCAGTCCCTCTGCTAACACTCCTGTAATTCAGTTAATTCAGCGAAGATTTGTTACTGTCAGCTGCCATGGACATACAGAGCATATATGTACATGTATCCTACATGAGATATGTATATAGACCGGCATGGCAGCTCTATTATTGCCTATTAACGGCCCTAATAAATATTAACGGATCAGTCGCATGCGTGTGCGTGGTTAATAAAAAAGGATTTCGAATTTAATTAAAATAATTAGCTTTTAACGCCTATCGCTTTTGTGCTTTTGAGCAATAAAGGTTTCATAGTATGAAGAAAGTACATAGCATACAATAAAAAATGCATAGATGGCTAAGTAGATGCATGTTGTCTGTAATTTTAATTTGTATGGTGTCTAATAAGTGATTAATGAAAATGAGTTTCTCTTTAATAATTATGTCTATTATTTTATGCATTGAATTTATTAAATCTTATGGATAGTTAATCCAAAACATTGACAGGGTGTCTTCTTACGGGATAAGTATTTATTATTGTAAAAAAATCGAGCGAATATCAAGTGGCACGCGATTTCGTTTTCTCACGGTTAAAATACACGCGTGCTGTAGCACGTATCTTAAAAACGACGTGCATAACCGAGGAGAGCTTTTTTCTTCATCGGTTTCTATCGTTATAAGAAAGGGTGAAGAAGCGGTGCAACGCTCTTTTCACCCCGGCGAGGAGTGTTTGTAAAAAGAGAGACCCCGTGTTCATTCGTGGCGATGGCGATAAAGACAAGCGATAGAAACTGGGCCATATGACGCAGGTATCCACAATAATAGAGGGAGCAGAATGACGACCTACTTCGGTCGATTCCAGTATAGCCGAGATTCATGCCGACATTAGAGACTCGATCCCGCGAATTACCTGTTCCACCAGGTAATACAGAATACTTAAATATATACGTAAGTACCTATATGCATCACTATACTACATGGCGATCCGCGATTGACGTCTTTATTTTAATAAAGCGAGCACATCGAGACGTAATAATAGTAAAATCTATGTTAAGCTCAACCAGAAGAATTAGAGAAGATATAAAGAATGGTACAAAAAATTATATAAAAATAAAAAGAAGGTGAAAAGGGAAAATTTAGTAATTTAAATACAAATGCATTTGTATTTATTCTTTATCTTAAAACTGGATTCTACCATTCATTCAGTTTTCTTACGAGAAAAATAAAATAACTAATCTTTTGATTATTAGATTATTAACATTCTATTTTATATGAATATAAAAACATTTATTATAAAATTACTATATAAAATTACTGTTTTCCATTCTTACATTACTGCATTTTTTCGATTTAACAAAAATCTGAAATATAATATCCTGGGTCGAAAAAGTATCGCGAGCTGCAAATAAAATATCGCTATTACATTTCAGACTTTTTTTTAATTGAAGAAATGTAATGATATAAGAAACAGAAAACGACTTTCGTATTTCAACAATGTAGTAATTTTATAATAAACGTTTTTTTATATCATATAAAATAGAATAGTCTAATAACCAAAAGATTGGTTTTTTATTTTTCTCGTAAGGAAACTGAATGAATGGTAGAATCCAGTTTTAAGATAAAGAATTAAATAATAAATAGTGAATTTAATAGATCAAACACACATATAGATGTAATAGTTATAATTGTAATAATATGAAAAGTGATATTACACAAAAACCAATATTCAATTAATCGAAAACTTGGACTGAAATTAATTGAGGCTATAATTATAATTAATAAATTAAATGAGGCTATACATTATTTTTTGTAGATTATTGTTATAGTAAAATTATTGCTTACACAAACATCTGATTATATATTTTATTCATCTAATATTCTATTTTAACATCCTTTTAGTCTTCTATACTTAAAATTGCACATAAAAATTTGTCTACGTTCTATAAAATGCATTGAATTTTGATTTATAAATCAATTTCAGCATTTTTTTTAGCCTCAACACTATTCTTTTATTAACCGTTAAAAGCTTACTCAAGCACGAAGGGTTCCCTTTACGTTTTCGTAAAATTAGCATCATTTTCACAGAGTTTTGCACGCGGTAAATCATAGGGCGCTTTCAAAGGATGCAGCGATCATTGCTTAGGAATCGAGCACAAAAGCCGCGGTAAGAATCGAACAAGGCGCCGCGTTGTGTGTGTCGGAAACCTACAGAATTCTACGAAAATAGCTTTAGTGTCCTCTCAGCGTCTTTTCTCCCTCGAACGACTGGCAGCACGCAGTCGGTTGTCGTCACGCCACAAAGTAACAAAGTCACGTAACAAAATGCATCCCCGAAGCTTTGAAACCGCACGAGTATGCGTCGAAACGTGTAATTTGCAAGGAACGGCCCGTTCCTTCAATCGAGTCTGTCTCACCTGCGCACAACGCAACACGGACCTCTGCCCAAATTATCACCATTAACGAAATGCAGTTTTCGCGGTTACAGTTTCAATTTAGTCTATGGATTTGTGGGTGTACGTCGTATTCTTTTTTGTTGTTCAGTCTACAAAAACAGCCAGCAGTTTAACTATACAAAAAATAATTTGGTTTTATTAAGAACGTCTCTAAGATTACTATGATTGATCTTTGGTTTTAAAATGTATAGATTCATAATGAACGTTTATAAGATCTGAAACAAAAAGAAATCTTGTAAAATAAAATAAGACAAGCTTCAGTTTTCAAATATTATTGTTCGCCAAAATTGCGATAGAAGCTTTTCTTGCCATAAACATTATTGACAGATAAAAGCATCAAATTATGTGACCAGAAGAAGACCAGATTATCTTATCAATAATAATTTATTTCTCTACGACTATAATATTAAAAAGGAGAATAAAAAAAAGTAATAACTTTATTATAAGTTTAAATCAGCACATTTTTTTAATGTTTCGAAATATAATAAATTAATTCAACAGAGACGACTCATTGATATAAAGCACATAAATTCTCTTTCAATCTCGCGAGCAGGAGAAGGCACCTTCCTTCGCAGGTGTTTCCACGATATTTTCCACGGCACGTCGGCAGTCTGGCTTGACGATTGTATGGATCGTTACACAATCGAGCGCGTAACGAGTAAGAAATCCCAGCCAGCGGCATAATGCCGCCACTATGCGAACGTCTCGCGCGAGTCAATGGATTTCTTATGCGACTTCTTTACTCTCCTTGAGTGTGTACTCTTGCTAAGATTCTCCACTTATTTGGATACTTATTTCATATTTCGTAAAAATTTTTGGGGGTCTTATTATAAAGATAGTAGACTAGTCTCGCTGATATCATAGAAGTAGCTTATTTGTGAGAGAAATTAGCATTGATGTTTAGTTTGGTTTAGTATAAATAACTGTTTTTATACGATCTTTTTTCGTACCATTGTTAATAGTACGAAATGCATTACGTCATAATTATAATTTACAACGGATGTATTTCGGTTTCGCAAATGTGCGAAAGTTCCTATGAATATGATCATGTAATTGGTAATTCCGATTAAAATATATAATTTTTCTTTGAATACACATTTTCGTAATTTTTTATTCAACATGTTAATAATTATTAAAGTATTTTTTTTAATACAATCGAACGTTCATAAAAAGGAAATATGTATATATAGTATATATTATTTATATATATAATTTTTAATTTATTTTATAGTTTCAATACTTGCAGTGAACGAAAGAAGTCAGTGAATCGTGTAATACAAAGTAATCCTCTTATAAATGCGAACACGCCGGATATCATTAATGCAATCGATTATATGCATCGTTAATTGTAGGTAAACATGTTTTAATGTACGCGCAAGTTTTCTCTGATTGTTAACATTGTTACATGAAAAACTTGCACTCGTTTAACCTTACGAACACAAGTGAGCAACCATTCATTTTCCACTTAAACCTGTATTTATAGTCACGTTTCTGCTAAGAAACTCGAGTCAAACCAGTCTTGAAACGTGATTAATAAATGTGCCTTGAGAATCAATTTGATATTCATAACGTCATATCAGTAAAAATAGCGATTTAAATAAAAGGAAATCGGATGAAGTTTATCTTGAAATACTGAAGAATTGAGCTAAAATTGATGATGTGTTAGAAAAATGTAAATAAAAATCATTGGTACGTGTTTTATTAAATAAATTTATTTATTATTGATCTATTATGTATCTGTTAAATGTTTTCCTAGTTTTATTTCTATTACACTTTATTCACAAATAAAATTTTCAGATAATTATAATAAAATAACAATTAAGAACATTATAAAAGATATATTAATAATACCATTTAGATAATCTATTATCTATTACACATGATTCATTAAAATTAAATAAATCTGTTAATGCATGTTTTTTGGTTTTTATTGATTTCGATTTGGTTAAATAAAAAAGTAAATTATAAAACACAGTATATTTTGGATTAATAAGAAAATTTTACATCAAATTCATTCATGGATTTGTAATACAATTTTTTAAAATAAAAAACTATCGAGAAAGATAGAACCTTTTTGAACAGCGATTTTTTAATCATTAAATTTGTTTTAAATAAAGTATGGAATACAAGAGATTTAAATAAGATTCTCAAGTAAAAAGTTGTTTATAAATGAAATAATCGGATAATCTTTTTATCAATAATTCTGCGATTAATCGATGAATGTGATGTTGAAAATAGGAATATGGTATTATGCAGCAAATCAATCTATCGTAACATCAAGCATTTCTAATGTTGCGTCCAATAGAAAAAACTGGGCATTTGCCAGGAGCGTAGTAGGAATAACAATATGGTATGCCTAAGTGCACACAATAACGATGTATATAGACTTTTCTCTTCTCTTTAAACTGGTCGTACATAGTGATCATAGTTGCAGTACTTAGAAAAGTTAACAATAATAAGCCTACTAATTTTTAACAAATTGCTATAAATTAATATATATAGCTCTTTATATTAGCTATAGCTCTAATAGTTATACATTAATATATATATATAGCGTTTCGCAATTGATAAATTTTTTAATTGAAAAATTCTTAATTAAAAAGATTTTCTTGATTAAATATTATTTAGCTGTCGTATATCGACTTTACAATTTTAAATACATTTACAATATTCACATAATTTAGTTATCATGATCGATATGTTAAAATTTAAACATGTAATAAACCAAATTTTTAAAAAATGCAATTTTTAAGTCATTATTATAAATGTGTTCTTTTAACTATACATACATACATATAGTACACACGTATATACATTTCTTTAGTATTTTTATTATAGTACGCATATATAAATTTTTAATTGATTTATGCCAATCCTGTTTGCTTGATGGCAATCCGGGAAACATCGAGATTTATCGACAAAGTATTCTCGCTTCGGTGACTTGTCAGACGAGTTGTCTAGCATGGAAAAATTAATGATGTCACTTGACGCAACGCGACATAATGAAACAGCACCTCTCTCGATGTATGTGTCTAGATAGGTAGGTGTCGACAATAGGTGTCGAGAATACGGTAGAAAGTTCTCTCGCTCTTACGATCGTTTTTCTTGATAGAAAATAAATAGATAAGGAGAAAAAGAAACGGCAATTGGTCATGTACTAGAGACAATCGTGGAATATCAATGAGAATAGTTACGCGATTCGATGTCGAACGATTGGCGACGCGTGCAGCAGAATTCCCCCGGAGAGCGTAACCATACATAAGGCGTATCGGGCGCGAGGCCACCGGTGCATTGTCATCTTCCCACACGCGAGCGATGCGCGCGGAGAAATGCGAGGCAACTGCAACTGCGATATACTAGAGGGACAAGGGGGGCGGAAAGAATAATGTTGGCGTTCGCTTTTCGATAACCTGGTTCCGTTCCGTCGTGGATTTCACGGTCGTCTACCGCGATATGCTGGTGGACGAGGAATAATTTATTGCTTTTCTTCTATTCTGAATATTTTTTATTTCTTTGCGTGTTCGCGAGAGAGAGAGAGAGAGAGAGAGAGAGAGAGAGAGAGAGAGAGAAGGGGGGAAGAAGGATGGGGCGAAAAAGAGAAAATTTGATTTTATTGATTTTCACTTTTAAATGATTAATTATAACTTAATTGCGATTGTATTCAGTATTGTTTGAATCTTTTTCCTTTCCATTTTTCTGTAATGCTATTCCTAGGACATGAGTTCATACGCATGGTATCAGATTCGTAACTCAATTTTTATTTTCCTTGTTAACGAGAGCATCTACTTGTTCTCTTGCAAAAGCTATGGCGGGAAAGGGTTAGTGGCAGAAGCGAGAGAACCCCATTACCCACCCTTACAATCCCCGATTTTTACTTTGTGTATCGCGACTGAGCCGTTTGTGTAGCCTCAAGCTTAAAATTTTACCGTGCATCTCGGTACCGACAATCTGAAATGTCTGTCTGCAAAATTCTCGCAATTTACCGTGGATACTGAAATTTTCTTGATATTACAAAATAAAATTTTTCTGCAGCCCATGTATATTCAAGCGATTTTGATGGGTGTAGTAACAAATACAGCATGCAATACTGTAAAGATTCATTAAATGAATATTAATCTCGAAAAATATTTCTCATTTGGAAAATTTTAAATTTTTTGAAATTTTAGAACAAAATTAATAGGATTATGTAACATTTGTTAAATGTTACATATTACGATTTTTCCATTAATTCAGTCTCTCTTTTTATGGAAATTATGGTAGAGTTTTATGAGAGTTTAACATCTTTGTTGAAATCTGCTATTTTTTTTCGTCGTATACATCAGGTGAGACAAGTTTCTAGAGCAATTTCTTCTATCGTGGCATTCTGCCTTAAATAACTTCGAGCCTACTGTTTCCTTTTCCTCGACATCACGTCACTCGAACTGAAACGGAAACTGAACTTGGCGTGATATCGATCATTGAAGTTACGCCCCGATCGGAGAAATCTGTTTCGTGATGCCAAGAGGAAGCTACTTTAATGCATGACTTATGTAACGCGAAATGTCGTGGGTGTTGGCACGAAAAGAAGTAAGAGACGAATTTGTTTTAAGAAATTGTGAAAATAATCTCCCTTTCAGATCTAAATAAAAATCAAATCTATTACGTCTATCTAACTCTAACTATAACTATACCTAATGTCAAATTTTCCATTAAATGGGATTTGTGAAATATGTTAAAAATTTTTGATTATATAGATAGCCAGTGTTGGAATAGATACCGTTTAAAAGGTATATAGTTATAGGTATATAAGTATTGTGTGGAAAAAGTATTTAGATATAACTACAGATACATTTTTTTTTATAATTACCTAAGTATAGATATCGCGATACAAGAAAAAAATATCCGAAAAATTAGGTACTTTTTAGGTACTTAAAAAAAAATGGAAGAAAAAAAAAATAGAGAAAAACGAAAAAATGGAGAAAATAAGAAAAGAAAAAGATATAAGCAGCGTAAAATATACTAAATTTTAATTTTTGTTTTTTTTAATACATAAAAGAATGTCTCAATGACGAAAAGTCGAAAACAAGCTGGGTATAGGCTAATTTTATTTTATATAAATTTACTACTTACGTATGTAAGGTACTAAAATGTTTGGATTTGGATAATGAAAATTGTAATCGTATGTACGTCATCGCGATGGATTATCGATAGAAATAGCGTGGCAAACTAGTCACGTGACGTTGTCTCCTCAGGAGGTCACTCATGTAATTTTTACGACTTCAAAATTGAAGCATCGGATTGGCTGAAGTAACAAGCTTGTGACTTGCGACGTCTGCGATACGACCAATGTAGAATGGCCTTTAAACCAAATAAGGGGAAAACAAGAAGAAGAAGAAAAAGAACGGTCAGTAACGGTATGTATATAATATAAACATGGCAACTTTCGCATTTAAACTTGCCGGTCTTTACTGTTCGAGGCGGAGCCTAACAATCTTCAACCAACTTTAGTTCGGCGACACCGAAAGTATGCATTTCCTATAGCAAAAATGAGGTGCTAGCAGTCCATGTGTTTATAGTCAAAGCGCCCATCGGTCGCGGTTGCTTGTAAATGGTAAAGGACTTTTCGATTCAGTTCAGTTCGTTGTACCAACTCGTGAGAGGCGAACCCGTAGGTCGGGGACACCCTGTATATAATTATATATAATTTCATATAATTTTATATAACTAATATAAAATTACATAATTTGTAAAACTTTTTTTTCTCCCAGGCGGTGAAGCAAATGAAAGCACTTGTACAAAGTTAAAAATTAGAGAAGAAAGATGATTTACAGTAATAAAAAATTAAGTTTCCAATATGACATAAAATAAAATGTATAAGTACTTATTTATCTAAAACTTAAAAGATACTGTACCAAAAAGTAACTAGATACGGATACAGGTATCTTCGCCCGTAAAGATCTAGATAATATACTTAGATACAACTAAAGTATCTAGATACTGTATCTAGATATTTTTACCTAGATATATTCCCCAACACACACACTGGCGATAGAGAGAAATAATAATTAATCTCTATTAAATTTTGTTGTTAGAAGGTGGGAATCCATATCTAAGGGGACAAAAATTACTTTAGATGAATTTATGATAGCTTTTAGATTAATATTGAACTCGACAGTTTTTATTTTTAATGGTATATTTTATAAAGAAATTTTTGGAACGCCTATGGGATCTCTATTATCACCTATAGTAGCAAACATGGTCATGCAGGATTTCGAGGAAATTGCAATTGGATTATTGCCTGTTCAGTTATCTTTTTATTACCGGTACGTTGACGATATTATCTTAGTAGCCCCATCCGAAAGCATTAATGACATCTTAAACATTTTTAACTCATTACACACAAGATTACAATTTACTATGGAAGTTGGCAAGGAAGGTAAAATAAGTTTTTTGTACACTTTAATTATTGTTAATGAATGTAATTTAATATTTGATGGCTACTGTAAAGCCACTTTTTCTGGCAGATTCCTTAATTTTCAGTCTCAACATCCGATCTGTTATAAGAGAGGAGTTATATATAGTGTTATAGATAAAATAGTTCGCTTGTACCATCCAACTTTTCAACAGAATAATTTGATTGATGCCATTAATATATTTTTGAACAACGGATATCCTCTTCAATTTATTTTTTCAACAATCCAGAATAGAATAAAATACCATATTAATAATATTAATGTGAATAATAATAACATTTTGCCAAATAAATTTTTCGCTATTTCGTTTGTCAGTTCTATTTCTGAAAAATTTAAACCTATAGCTAATGTGGTTGATTGGCGTACACCATTCCCAACACACTTAAAGATAAACTACATAAAAAAGGGAAAAGATAAACTAGAACAATACAAAGAATCAGAATGTAGTTTATAAAATATCTTGTGAAAATTGCGAAGCAAGCTATGTAGGCCAAACTAAGAGACAATTAAGAACAAAAGTAAATAAACATGTCTCTGATATTAACAAAGGTTCAAGATCCTCTTCGGTAATTACTAACCACAAAATCGAAATGAATCATGATTTCAAATGGAATAGTGTAAAAATATTGGATATAGAGCCTTCTTACAGAAAAGATTAATTTCTGAGATGGTGCACATTAAGAAACAAACACATGGTATAAACAGACAAAAGGATACAGAGTCATTGCCCGACACATATACTAATATGATACATTCCCTTTCCATTTCTTAAATTTGTCACGGTTCCTGTCTTCTCTCGACATTATGCTTGTACATTACATAATATTATCTTATAAAATTTCTAAAAACTTTTATTGCAATATTCTTTCGTACGCAGGTTTAAGAAAGTGTCTGCAATGCAGTAGAAAGCGTGTATATATATATATATATATATACTTGAATTTAAAAGATAATGATTAATTTTTATGGTAGTGTTTTTTTTCTCATTATTAAAAACATACAATGTAAAAATGAGTAAAGGACTCTTATAATTCAAACATAAAACAATAAGTAAAGAACAATTAATTAGAAATATACAATATAAAAATGAGTAAAAGACTTATA
>NW_017296782.1:166881-167110 GCF_001594075.2 Trachymyrmex cornetzi | reverse complement strand
AAGAGTCTAAAACATCTAAATATTAGAAATATAATTATAAAAGCAAAAATTATCTTACATCTTTTTCGCGTTTAATCTATATACAAACTTACCTTTTTAAAAAAAAAGGTAAAAAAAGCGCTAAGCGTTGGTGAAACTGACGACTAATCACATTTGCTGTTTAGTAGAACTAATGATATGTATCATTTGTATAAAAGATTTAATATCAACAACTGGCGCTAAGTTAAAT
>NW_017296782.1:158061-165385 GCF_001594075.2 Trachymyrmex cornetzi | reverse complement strand
GTAAAATTTAACTTGGCGCCAGTTGATGATATCAAATCTTTTATACAAATGATACATATCATTAGTTCTACTAAACAGCAAACGTGATTAGTCATCAGTTTCACGGTCGATTTCAAATGATAATTCTGAACAAAAAAAATGTGCCAAATGGTAACATCTATGGATGAAGAATCTGAAGAACTTGATTCGGTTTCGGAATTATCAACCTCAACATCTATGCAATCTCAAGAATTAAGTTCTTGTACTTCAATGTGTACATCAGAAAGGAAAAGCCCCGTTTGCTCAACATCAAAGAATCCTTTGTCTAAGTTCCAAATACAGCCATGCATAGATAAAGCATTTCACAAAATCGAAACGTACCGTGGTAATTAAATAGAAGTCATGTAAAGAGTATACATCTAAGCTTATCATGCGCCTTATTTAAATTTTTTTATTTCAGACGGTGGTATGTTAGCGTTTAAGATTACAAATGGTATCCTGTATATGATTGCGATAGATAAACAGCCTTTTTCGATGGTCAAAGATGACGGATTCAGGAAATTTTTAAGTATCGTGGCTCCTCTATATACTGTACCATGTCGAAAAACTATCACAAAGCGTCTAGATGAAAAGTACGAGCTACTCAGTTCGAAAATCAGAACTATGCTTTCGAAGATCGATCATCTTTGTTTAACAACAGACATTTGGACAGAGCCGTTCAATACTCGGAGTTATATCAGCATAACTGTACATTACATCAATTTCAAAATTATGCAACTAGAAAATCTATCTTTGGGGATAAAGGAACTCGAAGAAAGCCATGATGGAAATTATATATCGAAAATTATAAGCGAAATATTAGATGAGTGGCATATTCAAATCAATTCAGTAGTAGCTGTAATTACAGACAACGCTTCTAACATCAAAAAAGCGGTACGGGATACGTTTGGACGCAAAAGACATATACCGTGTTTTGCTCATACACTAAATCTAGTTATCCAAGACGCAATCGCTACAACACCGGAATTCCAGGCTATAGTAAAAAAAGTAAAAAGTATTGTTACATACTTCAAACGCAGCGTTAAAGCGACAAATGCACTTAACGAGTTGCAGACTTCTAATCTTGAAAATGACCAGAATATTTTAAAATTAAAGCAGGGATGCGAGACACACTGGAATTCGCTTTTCTATATGATTAAAAGATTCATTCAATTAGCAAATCTAGTGAATACCGTATTACTCACTCTTCCACGAAAAAAGCATGATGATATACCAGAGATGACAACACACACCGATCTACAAATTTTGAAAGATATCTGTGCTATTTTGCGTCCAGTTGAACGCGTCATTATGGAGATATCGGGCGAGTTGTATGTCACTTGTAGTAAGATCATCCCTATCATTAATTGTCTGATAAGAACTTTGGAAAAACTCGACATTACTCATGAGATTTCAGAACGCTTTCATAAAAATGTTTTACTACAACTCCAAAATAGATTTCGAGGAAAGGACTCAAACATTGAAACAAACAGTTTTCTTTCTATATCTACTTTGTTGGATCCACGCTTTAAGAAGCTGCACTTTAGCAGTTCATTAGCGGTTTCTACAGCAATAAGCAAGATCTCCCAGTTAATGAAAAATAATCAAATAGAAACGCAATGTAATGTAGAAGAGAATATAAATATTCTTAGAAAAGAAGATCTTTGGAACATTCACGATGAATTAATAGCTTCTTCATCATTAAATTCTGACGAGCCTGGTGGCATACCAGTCGAACTTCGACAATTTCTTAATGCTAATGTCGTTAGCAGAAGTGAGGATCCATTCAAAATTTGGCAAAAATTGAAGGATGTTTATCCAATGGTGTATGAAGTTGCCATGAAGTATTTTGTGATTGTCGGAACATCAGTTCCATCTGAACGGTTGTTTAGTGCTGCCGGAATTATTATCAGCATGAAAAGAAGCAGAATTAAGGGGAAAAGAGCGTCGCAGATTATATTTTTAGGGTCTTTGCCTAAGAGATATTGGAAGTAGATACCAATAGAGATATTGGATACGAAATCAACGTAAAAATTTAAAAAAGTCATTTAAATTTCACTTTAATTCATAGTTTATTTTATAACAGTTCCTAGCTATTTATGCTTTTATTACTTTATTATAAAGAGTTGTAGTAAGCTATAAATATATTTCTTTGTAAGTGTTGATAATATAAAAAACTCTAAAGTATAGTAAGTACTATTATAATAAGTATAGTATATAAAGCATTATAAAGTATAGTAAGTACTATATATAAAGTCCTATATTTAAAGTATAGTACTTCCTATACTATAATACTATACATAAAATATCATATAAAGTATAGTAAGTAATAAAATTATAAAACATTTTATAGCGTATTAAATACATTCAGATTCTATTCCCACAACCTTTAAATTTATTAAAAGAAACCTTTAAATGCGTTCAATAATTCTTAATCGTATTTTATTTGAATTTTTGGACAATTAGTTCAAATGATACTCAATGTCCATTATTAATTGTCCTAAAAATAGGATTTATATATAAAATCTGTTTTCTTTTTTATTCTTTGAATACATTATAATGTTGTTCGTTTCACTTCAATAAGTTGAAGTAAAATAAACAAAAATGAAATAAAAATACATTTATTGTTTCATTTAAACTTATTGCATAGTGTGCATCAGTTCAGACAATACAAAAATATAAAATAATGTATTTACAGGATTGGCAGAATTTTTTTTTTAATTTTCAAGGATAAAACACTAGGCCAGTTTCACCAACGCCGATTAAAGCTGGGTTCCGCTATTACCGCCAGTACTGAAAATCTATAGTGCACGTAACGTATACTATAGATTTTCAGTACTGGCAGTAATATCGGAACACAGCCTAACTTTGTCACGAGAACTGCCAACAGTAAGACTTTAAATCTGTTTTATTTTCTAGTCTATTAATCGTAAGGAAAAAGTGTAACATGGATAATAAATTAAATTTTGAAATATAAATATATTTTGAGTGTTTTTACAAATATAACTTTTGTAACAAATTTGTTGTCAAGAAATTAGGTTAGAGATGATAAGTTTTCAGTTTAACAGTTGGTAACTCTCAAACTTAGGCTGCGTTCCGTTATTCACTGCGAGCACTGCAAATAGCATTTCATCTTTATTGTTCACCGAATATTAAACAAGAACAAAACGCTACTTCCAGTGAATAACGGAACATAGCCTTAATTGGCCGATAAATAACGGATGTTGATAAAATTGCGTTTTTTTTAAACTTCAAAAATACTTTAAACAATACTAAAAAATGTTAAAAATATTAAAAATCTCGATTGATCACGTTTTAAATTGTTTACAATATGTTTTTTTACTAACGCTGCCTATTTATATATTTTAGAATTTTTAATCGATTCTTCAGAATCGATTAATTTCAACCCGATAAATTAAATCGTAAATTCTTTTTTATGAAATTTAAATGATTACGATAATCGATTCTTTTTTTTAAATGTCGCATCACTAGTGTAAATATGGAAGTTCCAATTGAACGCATTTTTATGACAATAAATTCGTCAAGATAAACGTTCGGACAAGAGACGCATATGCGGCCATCTGTAAAGCTAGCCGCACACGATGCATGATTTCCTCCATAATGGACTTACATGCTGCTGTGCCTGCTCTGATGCATGCTGAACATCTTGGTGCATTGAGCGAAATATACTATCCTTGATTTCTGTGTTTGATATGGTGCATTATTTCATGCTCGTTTTCTTGCACACGCCAATCAAAACGTTAAGAATCACTCACGTGATTAATTGATGTCATGCATACCTATGTGAAATGTATAGGTTAAAACCACTACAGTTGCCACCTTCATGTGATGACGTTTATGCAGCGAACCGAGCGAAGTAACATGCATTGATCAGCATGCAAGAGAGTAAGCATGAAAATCATGCATCGTGTGCGGCCAGCTTTATGGCCGGTCGTAAACAAAGTTCTTTGTTTCGTCAGCTTGTCATTTGCACGTGTTTAACGAAATCAAGGTAATTATATATATTTCCTTCAGAGAATAGTTTACTAATAGATATGTCGTAAAAAAAAGAACATTTTGTAATGTTTAACTCGAAAAAGATAGGTGATTACTTTTAGGTTCTGATTTTTCTCATACATATCCAATTTTCGCTCAGTCAAGTAACACATAACCTATCTTGTAGAACCTATCTTGTAGCTTATTTTACTATTTTTATAAGATCTATTTATTTTCCTAATTAATATTCAAAAAATTGTATAAAATTGAATATATAAACAATATATTTATCTTTTTAGACCGTATATGTGAGAAACACAATCAATACTAGAAATTTAAATGCCTATTACGGTCGGAGCAGGATCTTCGTTGCTTTAAATAATTCGATCTTGAATTACTAATATATATTATATATGTACTTGCATATATTAGTCTTATATACCATATTTTAGTCTTATATGTATATATGTATATATATAATATATATACATATGGGTCATTCTCCGTCAACCGGAGAAGCCCCCTGACCAAAATTGGTTTCAGTAAAACAAATAAGTAAAACAAATAAGTAAAGGCTTAAAATTCGTGAAAAAATATGAACTTTCGAATACCGTGTGCTGTTTTTCACTAATCAAAATGGCGGATCCAAGATGGCGGACCAAATTCGGAAAATGTTGCTTAATCGAGATGAAACTGGGTACTCTGGGGTTTTCGGGGTCGCTGATTACGAATATGACGTCAGATTTCCAAAATTTGCAATGGCGGATCCAAGATGACGGACCAGATTCAGAAAAAGTTGCTTGATCGAGATGAAACTGAGCACTCGGAGGTTTTCGGGGTCGCTGATTACGAACATGATGTCAGATTTCCAAAATTCCAAAAAACGTAACTAACGTTCGTATGCCTCGGTCGCAGTTCGCTTCGAAAGATCACTTTCATATGCGCTACTATATATGGTATAAATGATACGTGATGTTAAGCTTTCTTAAGTACTAATTGAAAATCCATTTTTCTAACGGGCGTGAAACGCAGGGCGGCGATGATTACGTCCGCGACTAACGGCAGCAGGAGTAACTACACGGAGAGAATATCTAGAGAATAACTACACTCCGTATGTTTATAACGACGCATACGAACGTTTGTTTCGTTTCTTGAGTTTTTTGAACGTTTACTAAAATAATCAATATTTTTGCAACAAACAAACAACACAAATAACACAATTTTTACTTGTCGATAAATAGGATGCTGACAATGTAAAATATACTTGTCTTTGGCGGATAGTGTAAAATATGTTCCTTACGTAGGTGCCTGCAAATATATTGTAAAATACGTTCCTGGCGTAGGTGCCGAGTCCTGTAAACGGTAATACCGCCACGTGGTACAGGATGGATAACGCTAAATCACCATTTTTAAATAATATGCTTAAGTTTTGCATTATTTCAGAAATGAGTAACCCACAAATATCTCCGAAAACAAATACCAGTTTTCACGAAGATTTGCACATTTTTTATCATTTCGATCCGCTATATTGTATCCGCCATTGCGAATTTTGGAAATCTGACGTCATATTCGTAATCAGCGACCCCGAAAACCCCAGAGTACCCAGTTTCATCTCGATTAAGCAACATTTTCCGAATTTGGTCCGCCATCTTGGATCCGCCATTTTGATTAGTGAAAAACAGCACACGGTATTCGAAAGTTCATATTTTTTCACGAATTTTAAGCCTTTACTTATTTGTTTTACCTGAAACCAATTTTGGTCAGGGGGCTTCTCCGGTTGACGGAGAATGACCCATATATTTATATATAAATTTATATAAATTTATATATATATACACATATATAAATTTGATTTAAAGATATGAAAAAAGATTTAACTTCGATAAAGTTTTTTTATTTGTTGTTTTTTATTCTATTATTAATTTTATTCTATTAATAATGTGGAAATTATATATTAATAGTAATCGGTTGTAAAAATATATTAATTTAAGTATTATATTAAAAATACGGAAATTATGTTTAATTAATTAGTAATATATTGTAATTTCCATATTTTATTTATTTCAAATATATGTAACATTATCAAATATATGTAACAATATATTGAAAAATATACATAATTATTTCAAAAAGTGGATGTCATTATTGAGTTCTTAGTCTTTTTATGTAACAAAGTATCTATGATCAGAATCTAGTTCTTGACCTGATCAGAAATTGATTCTGTGAGTAAAATGGCTGATCAGAAATTAGTTCCATGTAACTCACGGCTATTTTATCTCATTATTAACGTAATTATGGCTATTATATCATTTTTCCAAATGCAACTTAAAGTTGGAATGTTGATCTATCGTTTGAAAACAAAAAAGTTTGTATTTTTTTCTTTTATTGGGTTTAAACATTGAGGGCAACACGGAAGTGCTCCTTAACTGATCACAAACTAGTGCCTTGACAGTAATTAACATTTTATTTTAAAAAAAATTGAGAGAAAAAGGGCTACGAGCCTAAGAGTTAGTCGTTAGTTAATATAAATTAAAAAAAAACACAATATAAATATGTCATTTAGTCAGAATATAAAACTTTAATGTGCCGGTAATAAACAGTATAACATAAACAACAAACGTTTCGATCCCTGTTGGATCATTATCAATGTTAAATATACAAAAATAAAACGGTAAAAATATTACAAAGTTAAAATTTAAAAAAATTACAATTCGCTCTCAATCGCAAGTAAAAATATAATAAAACTCACAGTATTTAATATAATAAAATTCGCTCAGAATGAGTTGGAAGTTATGTGAACGTTGTAATAGGAAACAATAAATGCTTCTAGTTATCAGTTGTAAAATAAAAATAATTCGTATCTGTTAAAAAGAACATAAATATTTTAAACATATAATATTGAGTATATAAAATAAAACGCAAAGTATACAAATATAATATATGAGACAAAGAATAAAATTAAAAATTGACAACCAAAACGTATTCTAAGATTTAACAAGAAAAAAACAAATTATTCAGTCGTAATAATAAAAAATTATATAATATCTAGTTAATAATTAAAATATATATAATAAAATTTTGTAACAATTAAAATAACGGATAATATATACCTTGTAAATCGTGTGTCAGTATAATATAAAATTCTATAATTTTAGACAATGCGATGAGAGTGGAACAGTCATATCTCTAGTATGTGCAGAGACAACATGAAAAACGACAAACTATTGTAAGAAGGTTGAAATGGTAAAACAAAAGGAAGGGGTACATGAGAGTGGGAAAAATAAAATAGAGGGAAAAATGAAAGAGGAAA
>NW_017296782.1:157503-157960 GCF_001594075.2 Trachymyrmex cornetzi | reverse complement strand
TTGTTTCTGTCTTTTAATGTGAATCATTTCAGATACTAATCTCTTATTATAAGAAGACTCGCAATCTAAAATTCTCACATCATCCCATTTAAAATTGTGGTCTAAATTCATACGATGATCGGTTATGACGGTAGGAGAACCAGTATTCCTTCTAATATCCGATTTATGTTTACGTAATCTCGTACTCAATTTTCTTTTGGTTTGACCAACGTAGCTCGCCTCACAATCATCGCAGGAAATTTTATATACAACGTTTTGGTTGTACAACAATTCCAACTTGTCTTTCCCTCTCTTAATGAGGCTTTTTAATGTGTTAGGAATGGTAAAGGCTAGTTTACAATGAAACGTACTGGAAATCGGAAGAAAACTCTCTGAGATAGATTTGACATAAGGAATAGTAAAATATTTATCTTTCACTTGTAAGTTATGTGCAGTATGTTTATTATGCATATGGAAA
>NW_017296782.1:156999-157293 GCF_001594075.2 Trachymyrmex cornetzi | reverse complement strand
TGATAAATGTCGAATATAATTCTATGATTATCTATGATAAGTGTTGTGTCTAAAAAACTTAATCTGTCTTCCGATCCAACCTCCGAGGTAAATTGTAATCTCGTATGTAAAGAGTTAAAAGTATTCAAAGCATCATTTATATTGTTAGATGGAAGCGCGCGAGAATAACATCATCAACATATCTGAAATAAAACAATGGCTGTACTGATAACACAGCCACAAAAAAAATTTTTTTTTCGGCCTGGGTATCTGACTGTATACTGTATGTTTTTGGGGTCGCTGAATCCGAATCCG
>NW_017296782.1:156426-156886 GCF_001594075.2 Trachymyrmex cornetzi | reverse complement strand
AAAACCCGGTAACCCATCGACTCTTCAACTGAATTCATAACCCCATAACCCTATAAACCTATAACCCCATAACCTTATGATCCCATAACTCTGTACTGAAACAGTAAACTGGTAAATACTGAAACTGTTGAACTCTGTATAACCCTATATAACATTTGTAGGACCGTCAATAGTTGAAAAAATCATTTTTTCAACTATTGAAAAAATGATTTCTGACTTTCAGAAGCTTAAATGTAACATGAATTTGAAACTCCATTTTCTTGATTCCTACCTTGATACATTTCCTGAGAACCTTGGGGATTTTAGTGAAGAACAGGGAGAACGATTCCACCAAGATATTAAGGTCATGGAAACTCGATATCAGGGACGATGGGACGTTAACATGATGGCAGATTTTTGTTGGACGCTAAAGAGAGAATCGACGGAAAGTTGGAAACGAAAGCGTACTTCGTTGCACAGA
>NW_017296782.1:154880-155218 GCF_001594075.2 Trachymyrmex cornetzi | reverse complement strand
TGAATCATTACCTGATTCTTACTCTCAAATTATTCAATCTCTTTCTCCTTCTTAACTGTTTTCCTTCCTTTCTTACTTCTTTTCTTTCCTCTTTCATTTTTCCCTCTATTTTATTTTTCCCACTCTCATGTACCCCTTCCTTTTGTTTTACCATTTCAACCTTCTTACAATAGTTTGTCGTTTTTCATGTTGTCTCTGCACATACTAGAGATATGACTGTTCCACTCTCATCGCATTGTCTAAAATTATAGAATTTTATATTATACTGACACACGATTTACAAGGTATATATTATCCGTTATTTTAATTGTTACAAAATTTTATTATATATATTTTAC
>NW_017296782.1:152380-154511 GCF_001594075.2 Trachymyrmex cornetzi | reverse complement strand
AAATTTTAACTTTGTAATATTTTTACCGTTTTATTTTTGTATATTTAACATTGATAATGATCCAACAGGGATCGAAACGTTTGTTGTTTATGTTATACTGTTTATTACCGGCACATTAAAGTTTTATATTCTGACTAAATGACATATTTATATTGTGTTTTTTTTAAATTTATATTAACTAACGACTAACTCTTAGGCTCGTAGCCCTTTTTCTCTCAATTTTTTTTAATTTATTGAGCCATATTACTATTATATTTTATTTTACTTTAATTCATTTTATTAATTTTATCAGTTATAACACCTCACATCGTATATGTGACAATGTTGCCATCACTGATTACACAGGCCCACAAAAAAAAAGAACTTTAATGTCCATCGGCAAAACCATTGTATCCTTATGTATTTTTTTCCGCTGAATCCGAATCCGGCATCCGTTTAACCCCAGCACGTCAGGTTCAAGGGTATTTGAAGGTCAAATCAGGGAAAACACTAATAACCTATTCAAAATATCAACATTGTAGTTTTGGGGGTCGCTAAATCCGAATCCGAGGTCCATTGGGATCCTTGGCGTCGACGTCAAGGTCATTGTCAGGTCAAACATGTATATTCTGCAAAAAATGAATTTTTAACCGCATATTCTGAAAGAACAGACAATTTGACGTTCAGATATGATTGATATTTATTTTTTTATCACAGCCCTGAAGGTCATTTCAAGGTCAATGTTATTATATAGATATAGTAAATTGCAAAAGTATTAGACTACTATATTAATACATTTTGAGGCTCACTGACTCCGAATCCGTGGTTAATTTGATAATATCAAGTGCAGTTCAAGGATATTTGAAGAACAAATCGAAGAATCTATAAATAATCTCGATTCTTCAGCTTGGTATAGATCTTTCTTCAGTTCGTCTATCAATCCCTTAACGTCGTGACAATATTTTGTCTTTGCGACTTAGTGTTTCCTGAAAATGATTTTACCGAACTAATGGTAAACTTTATTCTTGTACCGTTATATACCAACATTACCGAACTAATTTTACTAAAATTTCGTCAATCCTTTTTCTCCGCGTATGTATTCAAAACAGTCTTCTTCCTTATTGAGAGCTTCGGCGAACTGCTGAATGAAACCAAGTTTGAGCGGGGTACCTATTTCATATTCTAGCTTAAAACCTTTAAACCACACGGAAAAAAATGACGGTTGGATTACTATTTAAATAATAAAACATCAAACCTCGGAGACTACAGCGAAGAACAGGGTGAACGGTTTCATCAAGATATTAAGGAAATGGAACGACGATACCAGGGTCGATGGGACAGAAATATGATGGCGGACTATTGTTGGATGTTGAAAAGAGAACATATTGTGGACGGAAAGAAGCGAAAGCGGAATCCACTTCATAGATCATTTGAAGACAAAAGAGTAAGGAAAAGTAGAAAATCCTGAGTTTTGTGATGACATTATTTCATCAGGTCTTGACTGTATTAAAATTTTTGGTAGGGTTGGCTCTCGATATACGGTACTCTGACTTCCTGATTAAGTTACTTTCGACTCGCGAAATTAAAACACTCTTATATGCACATTTTTTCGCGATATGACCATCAAAGGATCTTCATCCTGACGATATAGTCAAACGCCCCGGATTCAGAAACAGTGACCGCAAAAACATGGAAGTACAGTTTCTTCTTCAACTCTCGCATTTTTTCTTCGATTTGACCTTCAAATACCCTTAAACCTGACGTGCTGGGGTTAAACGGATGCCGGATTCGGATTCAGCGGAAAAAATACATAAGGATACACTGGTTTTGCCGATGGACATTAAAGTTCTTTTTTTTGTGGGCCTGTGTTATCACAGCCGTCATGTGTGGTTGATCACGTTCGAATGTGCAATGCTGCCATCGCTAGGTTAAGTCAAAAGCCCTCTATTGTCGAAAAAACGAGATGGACATTTTCTCCTGGTTCGACGATGATAATAATAACGACAATAATAATGATGACGACGTTTCTTAAAATGAGGTAAAATTCATCACAGACCGGACTTTGCGTCACGATACCTCCGCTCGCAGGGCACGTAGAAAAAAAATAAAAGCTCTTTTATCATACAATCCGTGTGGTGGCTATCGATTGAGC
>NW_017296782.1:152085-152344 GCF_001594075.2 Trachymyrmex cornetzi | reverse complement strand
CGATCTGCCGCAACTCGTCGGTTCGCGTAAAGGAGGCACGGCAGTGTCGCTTCGCGCAGCTTAGCGCTGAGACACTACCAGTGTCTCCAGATTACTTGACGTGATTAAGAGTGGTCGCGTAAATACCAGGTATGAAAATATGAAACCGGAATTTACCAATAGATGGCCATAGCTGTCAATGTAGTTGCCGTCAGACCGCGTCATTGACGCCATTTCCTTGTTCCGACATCTGACAAAGATTTTCAACTTACAACAATAC
>NW_017296782.1:114721-151223 GCF_001594075.2 Trachymyrmex cornetzi | reverse complement strand
TGGCTCAAAAGAGCAACAATTTTTTTGGCGTGGCATCCACAAATTGTCAGACAAGTGGGAAAAATGTATAGCTAGCGATGGGCAATACTTCGGATAAAATATTTTTTATCATTTTCATGCAATGAACGTGTATTTTCTATTAAAAAATTCCGGTTCCAATATTTACATACCTGGTAAGCGCAAAATAGTTTAAACTTATTAAATGCAGTCACAACGCAATGAAATAACATATCACAGGATTTATTATATTAACTGATGGGGTAAAAAACTTTTTGTTACATATTATAACATGTGTTCTTTATATATAACTTTAGGATTCACATTTTACAAAAAATTTTTTTCTTAGATATAATTTTACTTGCAACCTCGACAAAATTTAAACTTATATTTAAACGTATAAAGCCGCGTATACACCTAGCGAACGAACACCGAACGAACAGCGAACGCGAACGTTCATTGGTTGCGTTCAGCAGATGTATACGTCAAAGCAAATAAGAATCGAACATTCGATTCGCGTTCGACTCGGTTCCCTCATGAAGCGGTACATCAAAGACAATTCGTGCGCGGTTCGTGCTCGGTGTAGACGTGCAAATCACGTGTTCGCTATTTGGCTGTTCGCCTGAATCATCATAACCTTTTCTGTGCTTTTCTGTACTAATATTCTGTATCATAAAGTTGAAAACTTTAAATAAAGATTATCGTATTGGTCTTTTCGAAAAAGATTGCGTAAATACTATGGAGTGGACTGAAGAAGAGATTATAAAACTAATAATTTCTTACAGGTATAAAGAACGTGAACTATTGTGGAATCCTAAACATATATTGTATCACAATAAATTAAAAAAATGTACTTGGGAAATTTATCTCTGTGTATACATATATTTACAGCACAAATTTAAATGTAATTATGTGATTTACAAAATATCAGTTATAAAATAAAAGCATTAATTGTCACAAAACTCACAAGCAATAAGGTTATAGCGAACAATGACCCGAACATCGAATCAAGATCGAATGGGTGTTCGACCCGTGTTCGATGCAATCGAGAAAAATGTACGAACGAACTACGAACATGAACGCGAATGTCCGAATGTTCGCGTTCGCTCGGTGTTCGTTCGGTGTTCGTTCGCTAGGTGTATACGCGGCTTAAAATGCAGTCACAACAATGAAATAATAACACGAGATTTATTATATTAACTGACGCTAGGTAAAAAACTTTTTGTTACATATTATGACAGGTGTTCTTTATTTATAACTGTAGGATTCACAATTTGCATAAATCTTTTCCTAGATATATTTTTACTTGCAACCTCGACAAAATCTAAATTGGACAACTTACAACTTTCATATTAATGACAAGATTATGCTTTCGACATCAGGATATGTTACAATTAATTAATTTATTTTTAAAATTTTACGAATGTGTATGTTATTTATGATATTGGACAATTTACACTTTTTATATAAAGGATAAGTTTTTGCTTGCGACATTATGATATGTTATAATTAATTTATTCAATTTTTAAAGAATTTACAAATGTAACCGTTATTTATGATATATTTTTATGTACATTGAAAATGATCCGATCGGAGTCGAAACGTTTGTAATATTATTATTTTAATTAAACTTGTTTGCTGAAATACTGGTTCTATGCCCTGTTAATTTTTATATTGATCTATTAAATTTATTCACGATTTATTATTTCTTGGTTTTCAAATCTCCATATATTGTACATACATTTTAAAAAATAATGAGTCATCGTCAGTAAAAATTTCTGTATTAAGGCCCCTGAGTAGTCGCGGCGGCCATGTTGGAATCGTGACGTCAGAAGCGAGGAATGACACGTTAATTTATGCACGATGCCATTTGTAAACAGAGACAATTTGGATGAAATTAAACGATGGGTTTACTTTAAAATACTTGTAAAAATCGATGAAAACTGTCCTTTTCTCCCTTGATAGTCAGTAAATGATCGTAAAAGACTCGTAAAGTGAGCCTATATTCTGGCAGAAATACACGGTTTCATAACTGTTGAAACGAGTTAAATATACACTTTTACGTATAAAATTCCAAGATAACTTTAGTTGTCATCGAAAATTACGACTTTGAGAAGTACGAAACAAGTCACATTTTCACAATTAAGCAAATAATAACGAAATGGCATTGTGCACAAATTTCGTCGTCAAAACTGGTCAAAATGTCACTTTTCCACGCCTATAAGTTCAGCCATTTATCGTGGTATGGGGCTGTAACACACATGCAAGCACGAGCCCATGTCCGTGTGCTGCTCGCAGGCGAGCACACGGACATGGGCTCGTGCTTAAGTGTGTGGCTACCGATTTTGCCAGACCGCCGTCTGATACTGTGTCGCCACCGTCAACGCAGAATTCTTGGCTGAATAGTCAGGAGCCTTAAAGTTCAGTATATTACACTCGATGTAGTATTTGTAGGAATAATTGTGTCTATAGATACGTAATTTAATGTCGTTTATTGATATTATTTAATCATTGCAATTAACAGCTAACAATTTTATTGCACAGTTGCTTAATTTTTATAATGTACTTATTTTAATTTGTTACGTGCTATTCCGAAAATGACACAAGCATATGTTTGAAAATGGCAAGATCTGTGTAAACCCACTATTCCAAAGAGAAGGATCATCCGTGTCACGTCAGACAAGTTACACTGCTGCTCTAAGCAGGAGAAGTAACAAATTGCAGTTAATTAAATGTACATTAATATTGCGTAGGCAAGAAAATTAATTGACGAGTTTCGAGTAGTGGCTTTTGCCGGCTATACGTCATGTCCGTGATAGATATGCGGTTATGAATGATGACTTAAATGGTGCATCAAACAGATTAAGTGGCACTGTTTTTGCGTTGTGCAGCAGAAATCTGCCGCTTAATATCTTGTAATATACGTACATCCTTGTGGTTTGTTTCCCGCAATAAGTTTTGCGAGTCTTATGAAAATTCGACGTAGAATCAGACGTCTTCTAATGAGAAGATGCTTTGTGATGAGAAAGAACGCTAAAAAAAACACTCGTTTTGTAGGATAAGTGTTGAAACGTAGATGATTTAAATCTAAGAATGTTACCAAGAAACTTAATTTTATACGAGAAAAAGAAAAGATAGAGTTATTCAGCAACATTTTTAATTACTATTTATTCATTTATAAAATTACGTAATAATGGGCATCGATATTGCAACCTATATAAGCATAAATATAATTCGTCGATAATGTTACATTCGCTGTTTTCTCGTACGATTAAATTGATATCTTGCTTTCACCGACGATCATTCGCATCATTTATCAAGCACCTCGTTCGTATCGATCACGTTTGCGCGCAGTAAAATAAATCAACACGGTAATTAACGGCTGAATTCGTTAGTGCGTAACTGCTCAAATATCTATTCCGGCGAAATATTTATTCAGTGACTCTACCGTATGTGATGGAGGTAGTGCATTAGGTAGATTAAGAGCTTAATGCTTTTTCCATCCAGCGGAAAGATTTATATGTTGTTCCGCGGATCACAGATTACTGTATGGTATTAGAAATAGAAATGATTCTTTTTCCAATGACGACTTAGAAATTAACAAAATGCCATCCATCTACAGGAAATTTGTTTCTCTCGAAAAATTCTTTTTTTGAAGATTATTCCCTTGACTTTCGGATTAAACATAAAATGTACACGATTCGCCTTTAATTTCGGCTTTGCGCGAAGTATCCGATTTCTCTTGATGTAATTTTCGATCCTCTTGTAACTTAACGATCGATATCGCGCCAAGTTTAGTTTTCTCAGAGACGCGTGACGAGGGAAAGGAAGCGTGGTCGGCGTAGAAATTACTTTACTCGGTAGAAAACAACGTCCCGATGATTTTTACTTCTCACCGTCAATGCGGTTGCATAAGCCGCGAATATTATCTTTTATGTCTTTTTGTTTCCTTATCGAAGAGAATATATCGCGGAATTTTTATATTAGATTAGTCTTCTATTAGAGATCATTTCTCAGTCTTTAAAGTAGTCGCAACAAAGAAATAAATGTTTAGTAATGAAGATTTGAATAATAAAATATTATTTTCCAATTGTACATTAACATACATTTAATTTATATGAGCATGCTTTACTGTCGATATAATACTGCAAATCAAAATTGGGAAAAAATTATGTTAGACTATACTATACCCAATGAGAGATGACAATAGAATCGACAACGAATCGATGTCAATTCGACGTCGAAATCATCAAATCGACGTTGATTCGATGTCGATTCTATTGTCATTTCTCACTGGGTATTAATTTTTCTTTCGATATTATCTGCATATGTATGTGATGTTGTTGAATGTAATATATTGAATTAAAATATTAGTTTTTCGCGAATCTCATTATGCAAATACTTGATGCATATTTTCTGTTTCACTGTTCTCGAAACTTTCTAGATATTATATATATAGCAATATAGATAGGTGACAAAGTATAATACCCATACGTCGAATCTGAGAAATATTGGCCTTTGTCCTTCGACCACACACGCCGTTTTGAATCGTTTTGTTGTAACAGATTTACCTCATCGGATACTAGTTTTTGCCTGACAGAGTTGAAAGGCGATACCTTTTCGGCTTGCTTGCCCTTCATCGGCATTTCTTAAATTTGCACGAATGACGTCGATGAAAAATCAAACAAATGCTTCCAATATCAGAGTTTACATCTAAGTTGTTTTCAAACATGTTTATTTAGGTAAATGTATTAATTTACACAGTACTTTATTCTATCTAATTCAATTTCTAATAAAAATAATACAAAATAATTTAAAATAATTTGAAAAATTGTATGATTAGATCTTTGTCAATCTTACATGCACTAAAAATTAATTTTGATCAAATTAATTAAGTATAAGAATATTGACAAATCAAAAATTAGTAACGGTAACACGAAGTTTTCGCTATGAAGAATTTTAAGTTTGATACAAGACACATACACTGTAAAAAGTGCAGTGTTTAAAATATTTATGTTTGAAATATCTTTGCGAAACAAACGTTTAATAATAAAAGATATTTCAATTTTAAATGTTTTAGTATTTTAAATCCAAACAGTACATAGGATTTTTTGTTTATTGAAAAAATTTAAAACTAAAACATTTTTTTAACTGTTTAAAAAATGGAGACAAGAATAAAACATTTTAATATCTTAAAATTAAACACTTCTTTTTTGAGTGTACTTCTAAATGTGTCACTTTTATGACGCTCTATGTGTAGTGGACTCTTCTTTAAAACCTTTCTAGGATGCGCTTCAATGCAAAGATGCGTTCTGGAAAAAATCGATTAACATCGTCCGGCACGTTTTCATGCATTTTTACATAACTCTTGGCAGCACTCTTATAATTTTTTCTTTTTCACGAACGCTCTTCTGCATTCAGATTTAGAAGCACCTGAATAATATCGTCATCATTTAGACGTGATAACGAATTTTTTTGCGATCTCTGAGAATTCACAATATTATACCTCGATGAAAAATAACGGGGGAAATAAAAGAGGAAAAGAGGACAAGAAGGGTAAAAAGAAATTTGTGAACGAATATGATAGGAAGTATATACGGAATAAACGAGCGAAGAACATAACCATTGGTGAAGTAATACGATTGGACTTGTATACGGTGTTGGCGACGACGACGACGAGGAGGAGAGAGGCGAAGGGACGTGGAAGAGGGAGGAGAGCTTTATAATAGCTCAACTCTGGAATGAGGAAGTCTCGTACGAGACGACACCGCGGGAATACTAAAGTCTGGGTTACTAGTTGGTTGTTGGTTACTTCGCGTATTCCACGCTCATAGCTCGGGCACGAGATGGAGCTTCCAGGGATTGTATTTCCGTCCTGGACGCCTTTACGCTCTCCTGTCGTCGTGAACCGTTCGCGTGAGTGAATGAAGATGTACTTGCTTCTTCTTGACGCATCATTCAAAATTTTAAAGAATTAATTCGATAGATTATTAAATAATCGATATCGTGTGATATCAATTCTGTTTTGTATAAAAAAACTTTTTTTCCAGAAGTTAATATAAAATTAAATATTTTTAAGGAATACTGTCATCTAAAATTTGCCGGAGAAATATAATATTTCAAACAACAGTAAATATAATTATTTTTAATAAATTTTAGTCTTGTAATATTGATTATTAAAAATCAACTTAAATATTTACTTAAAGTTTGTTTAAAATAACAAAAATTTTATTTTATTTATTTTTCTAACATAAACTTTATTGTATTGAAAATATTAAATATTAAATAGATATAATATAAATCGGATTTTTTGTATTCAGAATAATTTGACATTATTTTTAGTTATATTTATTAATTATTCGTATTATATACTTTAACTTTTTTTGCAAAAATGTGGGAGGGTTTAAATTTCTGTGAGACAAAGAGTGCGTTCCGAATTACGCATGAAGCGCATGATGTATCGTTTTATCCTTCTTTATTATTTGGTGAACAATGAGGACAAATGATGCATCATGCACTTCATGCGTAACTCGGAACGCACTCAAAGTCTGCACTGAATTTTATTTTGCGAAGTTATTGAACTTAATGCGTCGTTATATATTTATATAATAAAAGCGTAGGATATCACTACGTATCACAAACACGTATGTCATTAGTTTGTCATTTAATGCATTTTGCAAGATAAAATTTCTATTTGATTGTATCTTTAGTTAAAAATCTTATTTTCTAGTCTATATAAATATATTTAAATTTAATTATTATAATGCAAATTTTTTTACTGAAAATTAAATAAAATTAAAATTGTATAAATTGAATTTTCTTATTTGATATAATTTTATATTATTTTTAAATATACGCTTAACTGGTCAATGTCATTTGTTTTTTTGCAAATATAAACAGAGATATATAATTTATAAGAAAAGTTTTTGTATTTTATGTCACAAGATTATTCATTACTGTATCTTTTTATTTCTTTGTTTAATATTTATGTAATACGCTTACTCTGTTCCGATTACTCTTAAACATATTTTTTTACTTACGATTAATAGAAAAGAAGAAAATGGTACATAATAATTTACCTATACATTATCGCAATTAATCAGTCTATTTGTGACATATCGTACCGTATGGACAATTTTATTGCGCGATTTATTGGTAACCAGTTTGCGAATTTCCTACATTCCGTGGGATGTCAATTCCTGAATTTCGCGCGCCCATTCAGGTGTTTTCATCGATTTATGCAAAGCGAAAGGGAAAAAAGTAAATTACACGTCGAGAATAAATACATATTTAATATAGCTCTAATCTAATAAATTGTAACATCGCGATAATATTCATATTATCGCATTAATTAAGGAAAATTACGAATTTACTCCGTGTAAAACGATTAATATATTAATATATAAATAATAACGTCAGTATAGGGAAAATTGATAATAATTTATTTTATTTTATGAATTATCATTTGATAAAGAACAATTGTTAGCTTTTCAATGAATCCGGACTAATGTCATGCATGTGTAACGAAAATGACATTTTTGTGCCGCATAATTGATGCGAAGGAGGAAAACACGCGAGAAAAACTTAGGTTCTTGCGTAGGCGTTGTTTATCGAAGCGCTAAAAATTATTCACATTGACAAGGAAACGACCTCGTTTGGATAAGATAAATGTCAACCACCAAATACACCGTGACGAGTATCTTTTTATTGTGCACTTGTTTCTCCCAATCTTTTTCCCGGCCGACGCATTGTGTGGCGCAAAGAAAAAGAAAAAAAAATTGAAATTCTGACAAAATGCACCAGCCACGTCTAAACGTGAAAAAACAGAAATGGCGCCGTGTTCGCGTCGATTGACATTTTGGCTGCTGCATTCGCTTAGATCACCGCATTCTTTTTAACTGGACTCTTAACATTGATATATATTTACGTCGCAATTGTGTTTACGCGATTGTACGTACAATTAAAATTGTATGTTTAATATTAAAAATTTCGACGAGTAAATCACCAAGAATCCACACATTTTCTTATCAGGAATGTGAAAGATTTAATTATCGAAATTTGAGTTTTAAAAATAAGTAGTTTGCGACGTTGGCGTCCAAATAAAAATAATGACGCGACGCTCATTTCTCGCTAAAGCAAATCTCAAATCTGACTGTCGACACCTCTCGATTGATTGTTCTCTTGTCGGGGGCAGCTTTGTCGAGGCCAAATCGTTAAACCGTTTATATCAATCGACCGACATAATTGACTTTCGACTCCTAGCTCCTTTTCCGTTGCGCTCGATGTGTCCTCGGCTTTGACCTACAACAACAACTTCGTCGATGCTCGGCCCATGGCCTGGGCAAAGCAGGTGAATCAGTCTTTTAAGAGATTCGCCCTTGGCCCTGGGGCTGAGTCTCGTGATTCCGCTTCGTTGAATCGATTGCGCGCAGCTCCAATCTGCCGCGCTTGATGCACCGCAGGCCCGGGCCAGACGCACTCCCGTAATGGAGAGAAAGAGAAAACAGGAGAGGGAGAGAGAGTGAAGCGGAGAGCATCTCTCCAATGACCTACATGCCTGTCCGAAATAATCTGACATTGCAGGCAAGACCTTAACCGCGACCCCCGGCGCTGGAGGAGGAACACTCTCAATGAGCGAACCATTGCCAGAGTTTGTGAGCGATCGCAGCGTTCGTTAAAGTCGGAGTGCATAGAGTTATTAGTAAATAAAAATGACAGTAATGATGAAAGAAAAGGACATTGATAATATTCGGAAAAGAATTAAAAATAATGAGATTAAATAATTTAGTACTGTGTAAATATATATATTACTATAGATATAATTTGGAAATAAAAGGAAAATTTAATTATTCCTTGATTTCCATATTATCGTAAACATCTTTGATGCAATTTATATTTTTTATTTATTTTAGAGTTATTTAAAGATATAATAATATATTATAATTATATATCGTGAAAAGAGTGTTTTGTCCGGAGAGCTAGAGTCTCAGTACACGAGTACATGAGTACGAGTATCGATTCCTAGAAGTTCGGTACAGCACCCAAAAGAGGGAATCGACGGGTGTGGTCGAGGAGTGCGTACATCGATCGGCACTTTAGCCTCGACGAAAGCACACCCTCCCTGTGCTGCGGAAAAGAGAATGACTCGTCCGGTCACAACCGACAGGAGTTTTCCACGATATTTCTCTTCCTGTTATTTTAACGTTATCCGAAAGATTTCGAGTTATAAACTGAGTTAGTCCAGATTGTTACTTCAATGCAAAATTTTAGATAAAACGTCTTTATCATAATTAATGACAAAATATCACAACTAGAAATATATTTATTTTCTTTTCTTTGTAATAAAATTAAAAATTATTTTAGTATTAACTATTTGAAGAAATAAATGTAGAGAGTGAAAAATATGAGGAATATAAATAAAATAAAACAAAATAATATACAATAAACAATAAATATAGATAGTAATGAATGATTATGTTGAGTTTCGCGAAATTTTGGAACCAATAGCTTTAAATTTGTCAAATTAACTTTTATAATGACGATGCGCCAGGAAGTTACCCCCGTCTAGAAAACCACTTTCCCTTTCTAAGGCTGGACCGAACAGCACCTGCCTCCCTCAATAAGCCGTTCGTGCGTGGTGTCTTCCTACAGGACATGACAACAACCTTCACTCAACGTCAGGCCGAATCACTGCGACGTTCGAGAGGGTGTTTCCGCGTGGATATTCACGCTAGTCGTGGCAAGCTAACTGGATAACCGATATTAATGCCGGGAATCCAGTGGACGGGACGGATCGGGTTATCCGTGGCTCGTTCACCGCACGAGAGAGCTGTTTTTTTTCTTTTCTGCTCTCTCTTTCGTTCTCAAATTTAATCCGCGAATGGGACAGGAAGGGGACGTACAAAGAGGTGGATTCCGTCTAGACGGGCCGGTGACGTCACGAGACAAGGTCGACCGTCGTCTGTGTCTGCTTGGCTCGTGGTGGTACACACGTGCGCCCTCGTTGCGATTCTCTCTCTCTCTCTCTCTCTCTCTCTCTCTCTCTCTCTCTCTCTCTCTCTCTCCCCCCCTCTTTTCCTTTCTCCATCTGTTTCCTTCTCTTCATCCCCCTCTGTTTTGGAGTCTCTTTCATCCCCTCGTCTTCTGTTAGTCTCTTCTTGGCTCGCAGGACGTCCCTCGAGGATCTCGCGTTCTCCAAGAGTAGGGATAGAATCACCAAACCGCCCCCGGTAAGTCGGTGTTTCGTCTTCCCTTCTCTACCCGCACGTGTTCCACCCCCATCAAAACAGGACCGAGAGCAGCCGAGACCTAAAATGGGGCTATGGCGAATGCTAGGAACACAAGGCGTTCCAAGGAGATTACATAGGATCGCTTCGCTAGATAATAAAACCGTAACCCTCTTGAACACTTTCTTGCGAGATCTGCAATCGCAGTTCGATAATTTTGCTAATATTAATTGTACTAACGACGGCACTCGAATCATTAGATTTATTTTTAATAAAATAAATATGAATAAATATTGTATGTTCATGAGGCTATTGTAGCGTTTTTATTTAATAAAATAAAAAAGGAAAACATACATGAAAATATAGATATATACATGTATGATTATCTAAGGCTATTCGATATTGTTAATATATTCCTATAGAAAATGTTTTATTAAATTTTTATTAACTTGTAACAATTTTAATATTTGGCTATTTCGCAACTTCTCTCTCTCTCTCTCTCTCTCTCTCTCTCTCTCTATCTCTCTCGTTTCTTTAAGAAATACATTTTGTGTACAAATACGATTAAATATCGTGTTATCCAGTTTCATGCAATTTTTCATGCACCGTTTTTCTTTATCTTGCAAACAGATCGGTGACCTCGATGAATACCGCCGGTCAAGACAACCGGTCATCGATCACGTTAAGATCGCCATCGCGATGCTTTTGACCGTCCGCGAGACGAATAATATCTGAATTCGTGTTGTCCCAGCATAGTCGATCGCCGGCTCATCAATAATTCAGCGGTTCCACGAGCGAGAAACTCGAAAACAAGGCGAAAAGAGAGCCGACTCTCTTACGTACTTATACTCGACGACGAAGGCAGTCGTCATGTCTTTACAAATGGTTACAAATGCGTCATCTAAGAGACGCTCATCAACATAAGATAGAATTTTGATTTTTCGAAACCGCGATAACGCACGCATCTTGATAAATACGTGAGCGAAAAGAAACAGGTGTGAAACAGCAGTGAATGAGGACAGTTAAAATTTTAAAATATAATATTGGAGAAAATCCGAAAGTTGGATGATGTAATAGCTATTAAGCAGTCCAGAGGATAAAAAAATCAGCGAGAGAAATTTTTTTTATAAATTCGTTTTTGGCATAATGAAATTTTTTGTAATATAACGCGATAAGCAGTTTATCCTTTTCGAATTATTTTGGATTATTCTGTCCTTCTTTGAAATAAATTTCTTCTTGATGAGTTTATTATATAAGTTTGATTTTTTATAACTAATAATATATTTTCCACTTTTAAATACTTCTATTGATATTGGTAAATCTAGAGACGCGCAAATTTAAAGCAGTTGCAACGAATGGACCAGACGTTGAATAAGAAATAAGCCGTTACATAAAAATAATAGGACTTGTGTGTGCATTTGCGTGTATGAAATAAAAATGGCACATGTTACTACTGCATGCAACTATGTGTGAGTGAGCAGACAGCTGACATTATAGCTACAGAACGAGACGAGTGGAAGGTACAGATTCCAATTCGAGTTTTGACAATGCGGAGTGCAGGCCAACGCTAATTTACTAATTCAAGCATAATTGCCTTCTTGGAAGGGGCAGACGAAATATATATTGAGCCAGGGTCAATGGTACTGCATTAGAGAGATGTAAAGGTCGCAATAATTAAGGACAATTTGGGGGAAGTGCATCGTCAAATTTTCTCGCGAAGGATTTTGTCGCGGTGGCAATAACGCGTGATAGCATGCATCACTATGCAACAAGTGCATTATGAAAAATATGCGAACTAGCATAATTTAATCGGCTTACATATCATAATTTATTGTTTGAACAATTCATTATCAGATTTGATTTCCCAATTTAAGATAGTGATCTTGACGATAGATATCCGCGTCCAATGTTAATCATAGCTAACTGTTTTGATTTTATGATTCTACACTTTTATTACGATATACGACAATATTAATGTGAGAAAAATGAAATTATCATTGATGGTTCATACAAATGTGATTCCTCACGAGCAAATCGGTTAGCATTCATCGGCGATGGTCGTACGATCAGCTTCGTCGTTCTCTGATGAATAAGTTAATCGGGTTAATCCATACGTGCTCCGTTAAAGAAGGGCTTAATCACTTCCGTGTGTGTACAGTGGTCAATGCTCTTCCTCGTTGGTCGTGCGGAATATATATATATATATATATACATGTGCGTGCGTGCTTACGCGTTCGCGCTATTGTAACATTACGAGATTATCCGCGGTCATCGTCGGTTTCGTAATTTCTGTCTGGCTGTACGCGAGCGTGAGACTGCCGCTTCGCGTTAGATTGGATCTAATTTTCCAATAGAGAGACTTGACACGCGGACTGTCGACACATACGGCTCTCTCGATCTATTCGCGAAATTCTTGATTTTCCTATTATGCATATGTAGGTTTGGTTCGTTTCATTTCTTGAACGATTCGAAAAATATATAAAATAAGTAAGAATGTATAAAACAAAAATTTTAATTACCGATTTAAGATTGATATTCATACTTTCTGAAATTTATTTGCAATTTACTGTTTTATATATTCTTATTTATTTTATATACATTTTTTACGCTACATTCATTGTGGAATGCATAGATAGGATAAAATATATATCATGTACATCATGCGTTTTTTAATCTTAAATTATACGAGTGTCTTTGTTACTCGACTCCAAAAGCTCGAGCTTGTCAATGCGAATGCGGGCTCTCTATCGATGTGGTCGAATTGACATCGGAATGACGGCGGTGGCGGCTCGACGTTCCGGCAGAGGCGTGAAACGCATTTGCATCGATATCTGGGCCACAGTGTCTCGTTTCCCAATGAAGTTGTTGGGTCCGGCCGATCCGCCTAATGACGATTCATCGTCACAGACTGTTTGGTTCAACGCACTTGCACTCCGATACTCGGTCGCGCAAATAACGCAAACGATAGCAGCGATCGTTTGCGTACGCGGGCTCAGACTTTATGATATCTTTGGTAATGAAGAAATACTTCGTGACGATCAAACTTTATTTGGGACGCGAAGCGCGTTACAATTAAAAGCGGAATCACTGATTAGAATTGTACATTCTATTGCGCTATCGTTCATTCGCATGACTTTTTCAATATTCTGCGATATTTACAAATCTTAAGATTTAATATTAAACGATAGATTGTCTTTTTTAACGTAGAAATATAAACGTTAGATTTATAACAAATTTTTTTCTTTGCATGTTTCAAGAATAATGATATCTAATGGAATCCGTAGACATCAATAATTATCAAGAATTTCCATATCAATTAATCGTTGTTTAATTGATGTGGAAATTCTATGTCTTGAAATTTAATTAACATAAATGCATTTATTAACATATTTTATTTACTTTCAAAATTCATACATATCGCTCAGTAATGTACTTGATAAGATTATGCAAAGTAAATTACATAATTACATAATTTATCTTAATTGCAGCAATTCGAAGTTTTGAAGATCTGTAAATGATTTACGAGATTATGTCCGAAAGAGACTTTTTTTGCAATCCGAGTTGCGTAAATCATATTTACAAGGGTAAGGGAGGAAAGGGTGATCGCACATTGGGAATGGCAAATGTCTGAATTCGTTTGAATTCCTCTGCATTCGGTGACGTAAGCGTGCCGAATTGCGCATTGCGTTCTGCTGCTGTGACTATCGTAGATAAGAATCTGAGCCATATTATCGCTGCTGGCCATTCATTTAGAGTTGCAGCACGACCAACAATAATAATCGCTGCGCCAAGTAGGAGGCCTTGTGTGTGTGTGTGTGTGTGTTTGTCTGGTTACCTAAATTTTCCTCCTCTTACAAATATTCTCGAGAATTACATTTTTATTACTTATACATATTTTTTAAGCGTTTTACAATATCACGTCCTCGCATGAAGTTGAATATAATTTGACAGAATAAAATTTGAAAAAAGATTAGTTGACATATATATATATATATATGAATGAATATTATATAAATAATAGAAGTAAGTGTTCATTTTGGAAATTATATTGTAAAGTATTAAATATTGTGTGTAAAGTTTCTTTGGAGATAATGTTGACACGATTTCTCAACTCGTATGTTGTATTCAATACTTTGCGATCGTAAAAGCCAGTAATATATGCTGTGGACAGAGTCGTTGCCCAAGCTACTTTAAATTATTACGTTAGCATCTGCAACAATGCAACACTGTTGTCGCGCACTCGTTCGATCGACCAACGCCAATGTACGATGCTATTTGACTAGGTCTACGACGTCGTTCTAGCGATAAACAAATTAATTACTTGTAATACCACACTTTTAACCAGTTTAAATCATGCGCATACCAGTTATATTTATTGGCATATCGACATGGTACATTAACTTATCGATAGCACGTGTACCATTAAAATTTTTGCTTTTTGTAGACTATAAATTAACTTGAAGCTCATTAATGAAAACATTCCTAAAATATCGCGTGATAATGTTTGAAATATCTTATGGAATATCTTCTGCAGATGTAATGGTAAAGTTAATTTTTTACATGCTTAATAATTTGTATTTTTTAAGTAGGAAAAATTAATAATAGTTTTGGCAGCATCAACGATGTCGTTGACAAATCAATCGGCATGGCCACATTTTTTGCCAACGTCGCTTTGCTTGATCGATCGACCTTTTGTGCGCGCAATTTACATTTTCCGATCGCATAAATTTCATGAAACTTTTTGCCGCGTGATTGTAGCGTGCATTCCTTTTGTGGAACGACTCGCGACAGACAGAGAGGCAGAGAAAAAAAAGCGTCCCGTCGGCGAATGCAATGAAGGCAAATGGACGACGGGATGAGGAAAACGATGCTGTAGCCAACAGTATGTGGGCCAGACAACAATAATTGTTTGGCGTTTCCTGGTATATTATATCGCATGTAATTGATAGAAAGAAGCCGCCGCTAATTCCGACTTTATTACCGTGCTATCTTTAGCGTAAACTCTCTGCACTTACTTATTGAATATATATTTTCGTAAGAGAACACCCTCCTCCTCGGAAATTTTCGCATTAATTCGCGTTTAATTCGTAATTGAAGTCACCCAGTTGTTGAAACGGAGCAGGATGTTGTTTCAATTTTACGAAACTGCAAATTAAATTATTGTAAGATAAACAGGACAATATTATTGAGGACACTCTGATATAGTACTTTATTTTATATCTCTGAGTCTTTATTTTTCAAATTTTTAGCGAGTATGTGCATGTGCATATTAGTTTGATAAGTTATTTTTTTGCGAGAGGGAGAGATTATAAATTTAAAAAAAGGAATTTTTAATGGGAGATGTAATACGAATTAATAACTTCAACAGTTTGCAAGTTTTTGCATATATGAAAAAATAAAAAATAAAATAGCATGTTATAAATATTAAATATGAACAATTAATGGTATTAGAAATGCTGTCAGTAAAGAACAAATTAAATTTGATAAGAAAGTATTTATATACGTATGAAATTATTTGGTTTAATAGTGGAAAAACAAATTGCAAAAACAATAAAAGATGTCAATGGCAATATTATAAAAAAAAATAAAATTTCTTTACACACTTTTTTAAATCTAAAGTTAAATATCAAAGATTATTGAAATTGAATTATTTTAATTACGAAAATTATACAGATTATAAGACTTCTAAATATAGAAATATAATAGTAATAAGGCTCAATAAATTAAAAAAATGAAAGAAAAAGGGCTACGAGCCTAAGAGTTAGTCGTTAGAAATAGAAATTTAAAAAAATCGCAGTATAAATACGTCATTTAGTCAGAATATAAAACTTTAATGTGCCGGCAATAAACAATATAACACAAACAAACGTTTCGATCCCTATTGGATCATTATGAATGTTAAATACACAAAAATAGAACGGTGGAAATATTACAAAGTTAAAATATATAAAAATTACAATTCGCTCTCAATCGCGAGCAAAAATATAATAAAACTCACAGTAGTTAATATAATAAAATTCGTTCAGTATGAGTTGGAAGTTATGTGAACGTTGTAATAAGTACCAATATATGCTTCCGGTTGTTTGTTGTAAAATTAAAATAATTCGTATCTGTTAAAAAGAACATAAATATTTTAAACATATAATATTGAGTATATAAAATAAAACGCAAAGTATACAAATATAATATATGAGACAAAGAATAAAATTAAAAATTGACAACCAAAACGTATTCTAAGATTTAACAAACAGCAAACAAATTATTCAGTCAATTATTCAGACAATTAAAATATAATAGATACCTTGTAAATCGTTCTAAATATAGATTAAATATAGAAATAAATATTTTAAGTATTTAATAAATAGTTATATGAATTGCGAGGGGGTAATCACTCTTGAATTCCGGTGTACACTCTGTCAGAAGTCCGATGAAGTCCGGTGAAGTCCGGTGAAGTCCGATGAAGTACGGTGAAGTACGGTGAAGTACGGTGAAGTCCGGTGAAGTCTGGTGAAATCCGATGAAATTCGGCGAAATCCGGTGAATTCCTCGAGTCCGACGAAGTCCAATGAATTTCTCGAAATTCGGTGAAGTCCGATGAAATCCAGCGAAGTCTGATGAATTCATGAATTCCGATGAAGCCCGATAAATTGCGGTGAAATCTGATGAATTCCGGTGAAATCGGAAGAATTCCAGTGAAATCCGATGAATTCCGATGAAGTCCGATGAAGTCAAACAAAGTCCGATGAATTCATGAATTCCGATGAAGTCCAATGAATTCCAGTGAAGTCCGATGAATTCCGGTGAAATCCGATGAATTTCGATGAAGTCCGATGAAGTCTTGAAGTCGGAAATCCATGTATACCTATTTTTTGAGTGGTTACCCCCTCGATGAATTATTAATGTCAAATCACAAATTATTTCGCTACATCGTTGATTATCTCGCTGAGAGAAACGTTTCGTTGACACGATTAACTTATTGTTAATATCCTTCGGTGCCAAGGATTCCTCTCGGCACTCGATCTCGATTCGCTAATAAGTAGCATCGATCAATTGCTTATTAGTATTGAGTATTTCTATAAATCGTGATATATACCAGTCGTGGCGAACGATCTTTGCTAGCGGGATCACACTGCTGCAAGGATCACACCGCCGATGAAGATAATTTCGTTATCCTTTCACTTACGGTAGAACACGGTCGTCCTCACTACAATCTCGCGTATCGATTCCTACGCGAGATTCCAAGGTCGCGACGTCTCAACGAAGGTCAATCTGCATGCATTTGTCGGGGAAATCTAATGAGGTCCTTTCATTTATGTTAATTTTGCTGGCTCACATTCATGATAACGACAAGCCGCGCGGTGGTCGACCGCGAATAAACGGATGTCCGTAGATTACCTACGCGACGGTATTGCATTTGCCACGCGTAATTTTAATTACGTCACGTGCACGCGTGATTTGCGGTGATGCGCGACGTTAACGATAACTTATGCCGAAGAGCTAAGAGATAAAACCGCGCAATGCATATTTTCTTGTAAGGCCAAGTTAATTGTACCTTTCATTTTCTCATAGAGGATAACAAGTTTTTCTTAACCTTTTAATCGATGTGAATGAAATATTTAATGATAGAGAGATATCGATAGAATTTTATTTTATCTCCAATATGTATATTGTAAATTATCGTATTCTATAAATTATTATATTATACAGGTACCTGTATATCACATATTCAATATGATAATTCATGATCTTCTAAAAGTATGTTTTATCACAAACGTTATCTATTTATTCTACTTACTCTATTTATTATTTGTTCTTTTTTTACTTTTTCTTGCAATTTTACAAAAAAAAAAATTAAAATAAACATAAACTTTTTCGATTTTTATGTCGATATAACATTCACTAGTAAAATGATGACAACTTCCTTTCCATGATATATCAAAATTTATGACAACTCGCGGCCAACATCATCGAATTCGGCATGATGATTTAGGTCTGCACGTGAAACTTTGTTCTAATCCATCATGTGCCGTTGTTCAGTCAATAGAAGATCCTGTCGACGATGTTCGTATAACGGTATTCAACAGCCGCGATGGGTCGACTCCTCGCACGTCGCAATCGCATCGCGTCGCGACGCCCGGTACTCGTACTCGCGTACTCGCGTACGAGTACCCGCGTATTCAATCGGCGGTCGTACGTGACAACGCGCGTTACGTTGGCGTATTGATGTAGCCGGCGTTACATGCATCGTATGGTTCCTGTATGTACGTATCTCAACGCGCGCTGAATGCCAATCGCTGAGCGAAACGACTCGATATGCGCGGATTATGTACACGAATTTCTTCCTACGTTGAGTATAGATCGAAGGCATGCCTGGGTGTTGGTTTTCTGACGATGCTCGAGGAATTTATGAGCTTGATCTCTGCGAAAGTTTCTTGTAATGCCTTCATGAGCTTGGAAAAAAAAAGTCGACGTTAAAATTTTGTTATGATATAAAATATAAAGAAGATACTGAGAACTGCATTAAGAAATATGTTATGAGAAAAGAATAACAAGTATTTGCGCTCAGGCGTACATTTTTTGTATTTTGAAATAATATGTTTCTTTTATATCAAAGTACTCTCACAATAATTCATTTTTGGTTGTATAATCGAAATATATAATTGATAATAAAATTTAAATGCAATCTTTGAATGGATAATTTAGATAATAGAAAATAAGAAAATTTTTAGTTGCAAAGTTTGAATATGTATAACATAATTTTGTTGATATGCAGCTGAACCCTTATAATCCGGTGCATCCTTGAATTTGGGCGTATCCGTTCTCATAGCGAAGTTCCTGTGAAGTTAGGCCTGACTTCCACTCCACTTAAATGTCCAATCGTTGACGACTTTTTTTTAAATATCTGGTTTTTTAGGGACCGCGCTGAAGATAAAGGACTGACCAGAGACGTAGAACCATCTACCTTTATTCACAAAGTTAATTACTGTTCAATCTTCACGATGAAGCTTCTATAATTAGTTACAGCTATAACATAAATTGCATTTAAATATATTATCGAAAAGTACGTAATCTACAATGAGTGTTAGAGTAAATTTTAATATAACATTTGCTTTAACGTCCACAATGAATATTAGAACACATTTGAATTTCGGGATGTGTAAAACTATGTTTTATACAAACGTAACGTAAATTAATTATTACTTGTATTTGATAATATGAAAAAACTCTTTTCATAATGAATTTTTAAAAATTTATGAATACACATATTTTAAAATATAAAAGTTACATTTGATTTCATATGCGCTTTATTTGCCCATTGCAGATCAAAATATTAACATATTAATCTCTACTAACATAATGCTAATACATATATGTATATATATATATATATTTATTTATTTATTGAATGTGTTTATTTTTAAGATTTACTTAATATTTATTTAATATTATAATAGAACCATCAGTCGAATTTCTTTATTACAAATAGGAAATCTGTTTGTCGAACAAGTCTTTTCTTAGATTGACTGTCTTTGCGGTTAGCCGAGAAATACCACAAAGACAATATCAGTCATTATTATTATGTGATTGAATAAAGAATGAAAACGAAATTGAATTCTATGTTGCGCTATCGGAAGCAATTCGATCGTTTGTAGGAAGTCATTTCGCTTCCTTATACTTTCTAAAAAGGCTCGTTGAGTTATTATTATACTTTCATTTATCTTCCTTACTGCCCCTATTTCTTTACGCGATAATCATTTTAAAGCTTATTAAGAGAATATCACTCAATAAAAATTAATAACTATTAAAATAAAGTGTAATGACCATTTGATGAATTATTTTACAAGTATTCAAATATATTTTAAAGATAGATTACTGTAACTATAATAAATAAATATATTTAAAATTAAATTTTTTTATGTTTCTTAATATATATTATAAATTCTGTACAAGATTATATGATTATATAATTATTTATTGCATACAATAAGGTCCTTATTACATGCAATAATTATGTAACATATAATCTTATTACTTTAATAAGAATAATATTAACCTTCTGCATGAAGCCCTTTTATTACGAGTAGTTGTGTTCACCTAACAAAAGAACGACTCGCTAATTTCTTCGCTACACGCAAATCTTTGTCAACCGTATGGCGAGCCACGCATCAAAGTCCAAACAGGATACGAAGGATTGAGTCTCGTTAGAAGCTCGTCCCCAATCGCCAAATCGGAGCTGGCGATTTCGGCGTCCCATGATACTCATTCTATTTTTGTTCGACGATTCGGTCTTTCACTGCTCGATGCTTAGAATTTCTAAATTTAATGTCCGAAAACCAGCAATGTTATGATACGAATAAATACAGATTTAAGGAGAGAACAAGTTTAAAATTTGAAACTCGCAATTAAAAAATGTAGCAAACACAATTGTAGAAATACTATTTTTCTAGCTTTGCATATAACGAAATAATACACGACTAGAATTGTCAACGAGAGTTTTGTCAATTTTTTCGCTAAGATAGTAATCGTTCAGTTTACAATTGATTTCCTTCAAATTAGATGGTATTTGGAGGTGACATCTTGACGACTTGATTGGAATCTTTTCTATATGTTGGGGTCTTTTCTTATGAGATTCCATTTTCACGAAGTTGAAGGAAGGGCAAGGGTGTCTAGGGAGAACAAGAACGATGATTAAAGAAATGGAAAAGAGGGTGGGACTGACGGTTGTGTGGCATGGCAGTCTGGCCAGTCGATTACGGTGCCGAAACGAGTGCTGGAACGTCTCTCCAACCAGTTTTGGACAGTGTCTTCACTTGTGGCTATAAAGAGAAGGACAGAGTACCCTGGTAGAATCGTGAAGGAAGTATGCCGTCCACGCGATGGAGAAAGCGAGAACTGAGGAGAACGGCCGCGGTTGAAGAAGAGGTTTAGAAGAGGGAAGGTGTCCAGTGCAAGGATGGAGAGTGAAAAGAGCGATAAAGGAAGCATGACTATCTATGAAGAAAAGAAGATTAAAGGAAGATGAAATGGGAAGCGAAGGATGGATTGAAATAGCAAAATGCCTCAAGATGAAGAGAGCGTAAAGCGAAGAACAAAAAAGAAAATACCTCAGAGAAAAATGCAAGATACGGAATAGAAAGGAAATAGTGAAGTATGCTGAAGAAGACAATAGAGAGAGGGAAGAAATAGATAGAGGAACTGAGATGCGAAGATATTGTATATCAAAAGATAGGAGAAGGTATTTGATTCTGAGTCTTTGATCATAATTAAAGACATAGTATTCAATAGATAGAAAACAGAAATATAAAGAGAAAATGTAAAGGTAAAGAAAGATACATCTAAAGCAAAAAGATAAATGGACATTTAGGATACAAGAAAAGATGAAAAAGTAAATGAATGACAGCAGAGACGATGGAAAGAAATATTATAAACAATATTTAATTAAAAGTAAATGCAAAACTGAAATCATGGCGTGTCTTCTATCTTTCTATTATGGTCTATAAAGTGAAGATATGGAAGTTGATCTAGATCAACTTCCATATCTTCACTTTATAGACCATAATAGAAAGATGGAAGATCTGGAAGAAGGAAACGCAACTGATTGAGGTAGGAATCTCAACTGGTGACCAAGATAGAAATGGGAAGGGAAGAAATGGAGGAAACCAAAGGAACCACCTTGACGCTGCTAGAGAGGAAGAAGAACGTCGTACCGCGAGGAAGACTAACATCACCAAGAAGAAGAGGAATAAGAAGAAGATGAAGAAGAAGAAGAAGAGCCGATGGAGGCGGTCGCCGCGAGTTTGAGTTTCGGTTTCGTTCGTTTCGCGCGAACGAGAGCCGAGAGTGAACCTGTTCAGCGACGAGGTAGACGAAGAGAGACTGAATCGGAGTGAGAACGACGGAGATCGACGACACGACCCAACCGCGAATGCGTCAACGACAAAGAGAGACAGATTCTCTCATAAGAGCGGAGCGGAACGAGATGGAAGGAGAGAGAGAGAGAGAGAGAGAGAGAGAGAGAGAGAGCAAGAAAGAAGAAACGATTCGTACGAGGGAGAAAGGGAGATCGACCGGGGGGACGTGATAGTACACGCGTGAGGGAGATAGAGCCAGACAGGGAGAGTGAGAGAGGCATAATAAAGAGAGAAAAGGAGGACAGACTTGAGGCGCTCTGCTCCCAATAACGACTCTCGCCCTCGGTCAGTCGCGCGCGAACTGCGGAGTCGCGAACATCTCTCCGTTTCTTTAGCTCCGCCAAAGAAGATCACGCGTTTACTTCAATTTGCCAATCGCGTATCTGAGCTAAACTGGTATGCGATATATAGGAAGAAGAAAGAAAAAGTGAAGGTACCGGCACGACGAGAAAATTCGCTCGGTCCCAAGGAGGTAGTACCTTTAATGATCGAAGTGGAGCAAGAAACCGAGTCCATGTAATTTTTCGTCATCTAATGTGAACAAGAATCGACGAGAGACAGTGAAAACAGTGGTAGTCCATAAGATCTAGGAAAATCAGCTCTTGTGCTCCAAAAGTTGTCACAGGAGATTGACGAATTGACATGTGCGAGAAGCTATCAAAAGTGGAATGCTGTAGAGTAATTATTATTTGCTGGGGAATTGCTTAAGAGAATTGTTCATGTCAACCAGCCGGAATGCTGATATACCGTGAATACGGTGTGATTTGAAGCGAAAACGACAACGAACTTTGGATAGTCTCTATCGATCGGCTTCGGGAAAAGTGATGAGTTGTCGCCTTTCCTTTTCGGCGTGGGAGATAACGCGTGCTAGGTTCTCTAGAAATCATGACTTTCACGCCAGTATATCAGAGATCAGCACGATCGGTCAAGTAGCTGCAAAGTACGTTGCAGTGGCACTTATTTCGTAGATCAACATCTCAAATATGTACATCCATACAGGCCATCATTTGTGAAACTTGTTTATTATTACCACTTAGGCTTGATAACTTTCTGAAAACATTCAGCGTCGTCATTAACTTTTGATAACACCTCTGTTCGTTATAATCCACTAGCTTTGTAATCGTCAATTTAATTGGTCCCTCAAGAAACTCGTAGTGCGTCTTGATAACGTCGCGAAAATCGCTCGATCCAGCTCCGCCAGACATCAGCATCGATTCCCTGACTGGAAAGAGCAATTCCGAAGAGCCGAAGAGCCCCGATAATCCCACCATGATCCGCCAAGTGCCGTGCACTCCGAGATAAGACGATCTGTGCGAAACGGAGAGGCTGGCATCGGCGTGGCGGCGACGACGACGACGACGACGACGACGACGACGGCGGCGACGACGGCGGTAGCGGAGGAAGCGGCGGGTGGCGAGGAGACGACGGAGGATCGATGGATCTGTAATGCGTGCAAAGTGCGATCGGCGTGCACGACGATACGAATACCCAGATACCGCAGATCGGGTCGCGGACGACAGTGGAGGCGGAGGGGAGGCCGATGAGGACCGGACCGGAGAGGCGGAATAGGGACGAATGAGTACTTTTCGAGGCTATCTCTCGGGGGGGGAGAATACATTGGGGCGAATTGTCAGCGATATCATCGACGAAGACGTAATCTTGTTGAGCGCGGACAACTACACTGTACAACTGGTGACTGAGTGAGAGAAGAACGGAAAGGACGGCAACGATAGAGCTGGCTTCTCTATACTACTGCTCGAGTATACTATAAAAGCAAGAAGGACTGACGACGAAGAGGAAAGGAGCAGGGTGTCGTGTATATATATGCGTGTCGTCGGTGGTACGCCGAGGAAGCAGCAACGCGCCGACGGAGGACGCGGAGCTATTGCTATTTTGGAGCCCGCCAAATATCTCGCCACACTGGTGCTGCTAGCTCAGGCTGGTCGAGGCTGCGCTGCGCCTTCTCTCGCGCTTCTTCTTCCCGTCCTGCTTTTCTTTCTGCCCGGTCGATTCCCCCTCGCGGACTGGCGGCCGATTTTGCGCCGATGACGCATGGCACCGACCAAAAGCGCCGCGACGTATGACAGGTAGGAGTTGCAATTCCTTCTTTTTCTTTCTTGTTTCCTTCCGACCCTGTAGTCACGTGTGACCGTGAGTGCAATGGCTCGTGAGATTCGAGTATATAGGGGTTGCAAAGCGTGTTCGGGTATGCGCCTTTCGAAGGGCGATCAAGACCTGACCGTGAGAAACGCATTGTGCACTTGACTTACGTCCGGGATAGACATCGCTTGTAATATAACTCTTTATGTTTGCTTCGTATAATTTGGAATCACTGTAATACGTAATCTGATGCCTGCGAAATTTTATTTTCATTGCATGAATAATTTCAATTAAAAATAATTTTGCAGTGTCATTGTTTTGAAGATACATCTCCGATCTGCGTTGCTCCAATGCTACAAGCTCGGAGTTCGCCTACAAATATCGAGATTATTTTTACACGTGTCTTGCATACTGCGTCACTGGTATTTTGCGGTGTTATGTTTTCTGGTACATACTCTACCTCGTACATTAAATATTGCATGTAACGAAGAGCGCAGTTGCATTAGGAATTATTATTTGTAACAATCAGGTAACGAAGAATTGCAAATTCAAAGTTGAAAGTATCCTCATCGATTATATTATCGATATCTACCTTCACGGCTGCGTCATTCTGTCACAATAACGCATTGAAATACAACATTTTTATATTTTACAACTAATTGTGACTACCTTCGACAATAACCTTAATGGATCAACGTCACGCAGTATGAATAATTTAGCACTCTAACTTTATATTTTTAGAAAGTTATTGATTAAAAGAACCTCGAAGAAATCGAATTAAATTATTACAAAATTCACTTTAATAAATTACGAAAATAAAATTTAAAATTATACGGTGATAAATATAAAACAATAAATATAAAGTTATTAAAAAATTACTTGGAAAGTTTATAATAAATATTGATATATGAATATTAATTTGTCTTTTAATTTGTTAACTAATTAGATTTATCGCGTCTGATAAAAAATGCTTCATAATTTTTGATATCGTATAAAGCAAGATATTTTTATCGATAAGCGAGGAGATATAATGTATTTGAGTGTTATCATGCATTCCCATTGCACTGCTCGACGAAGTGGCGTTTTGCAGCAGGTTTTATCCCGTCGGCTCATCGAAGACAGCCCGCAGAAATTCGTGTTTTTTCTCTCGCATAGCAAATGGCGCATGGACCGGACGTCGTTTGCCGATCACGTCTGTCACCCAGGCTGAATTATACGCGAAGGGATAAAATTCGAGACTGCGCGACGCGACGCGACACAACACGGCGCGATCGCTCGGGGGACCCTCGAAAATCCTCGGGAACGTGAGCTGCTGCATTGACGAGCGCCGATTAACGAATAGAGTTATGTGTGTCCGTGTGCCTCGCGCCTCATCGATTGGACAAATACGAAAAGTGAGGAGAAAGCCCCTCTTCTTTCTTTTACGCGAGATATCTTACTATTTGCGGAGATCTCGGTGAGGGAGGTCGCTTCGACGAATTTATGATCGAAATAGATGAGCGAGATAATGGCTTCAACGACGTAACGTAAGCACTTGCAAAAATATCATAAAATTTATTCCTATGATATTTTTTTTTAAATTTTCCTATAATATACATATATAATAACATATATAAATATAAATATTTTTATCTTATCTCATAAAGCGTTTATTACTTGATAAAAACTGTATTATTTGGTAAAAAATGTTTACTTGGCGAAATGAGCGGATGTTTGATAATAAATGTTACGAAACATGTAACGATATCGATAGTCGTATTGACTCGTTTGTGTTGATAGTTAATAACATTAATTTATTTTAAATCTTTATAGTATTATATAATGTGAATTCGATGGTATCTAATTAATATTAAAATTAAACCTGCTTTTATACGTAAATCAACATTTGCGTTAACATGAGAGCTACATCGATACCGTTAGGCGTAGTTTCTTCGTGTAAACGCAAAAACCGAAATAGCTTGATGAATATTCATTTGGATAGCACGCAAGTTGTAAATAAGTTTTGAAAACTGTGAATTAGGACCGGTACTTAAAATTTAAAAGGTTATCGTAAGTTTTCTAATATTTTACGTATTCACAATTAATTTGGGAAGGGGAGACTTGATCACATAGAAGTGTATAATTCACATTTAGAATTTGATATAGTTGAAAAAAGGGAAGTGGAAAAATACTCAAAACTCGTGAAATATTAATACAAAATGTATGTGTAAATCTAATAAAGAAATATAAAATAACACGATAAGATTAAGTGTATATATTAAAATTTAAAGATCCTACAGAAATTTCGAAGAAATTTGAAAATATCATAACACAATTGTAACATCTAGATTACTATTTATAATTCTGTCGCGATATTTCTGCAAATTAATATATTTGTCATTAGAAAATATAACGACAATCCTAATAAAAATTATTACAAGCTTATTATTTAAATTTTAATTAACCATTGTGATTTGTATAGTCATGTGCATTTCAATCATCAGCGAGAATTTCGCAATTTCCTTTCATTCTTTTGCTCGTAGTCAATTAACGTCTAAATAATTTTACTTTTCGATTATTTGTACCTTCCATCCTTTGTTCTATTCTCGACTTTGATTTATATAAAAATATTTTTTTAAACGGTCATGTTATTTGTTATTTTTGAAAACAATGAGCACACTTTATATATAAAAATTCACGTAATTATTTAAAATGTCTTATACACGACTTTTATGATTATAATGTTGCCGGCAATGTGTTTTCGATATTATGTAACATACGTACGTATAACTCGCGTTTACATATATATATTGGTTGGGATTGTCAATTTTATTTTAAGAAACGTCGTGGCTTTTTTTCCCATCACGTTTGTGGCGCGTCTTTAAAGACACTTCGGTGTGTGCCCCTATTGTGCTCTAGAATATCGTTGGAGTGTTAACCTTGGCCTCCCTCGCCATTTTTATCGTACCCATGCGGCCTGCAAAACGCCGTGCTCTACGTACGTGCTTCTAGGCTTATCTTACTTGTAATACCATGCTTGAGCAACGTGTTAGAGCCCAGGCGTTAGCTGAGTAAATATTAGTTATAGAAACGAACGTATATTAACTACATTATGAGCTAGCGGATCAATACGCTCGTGAAAACGTGTTGCTAATTACGTCTCTACATCTCGCGATAAAATACGGTTCTAAAACTTACATTCAATAACTAATTGAATCTAATATTCAATAAATATTTAAGTTCGAAAATTACAAAACGATATCGCTATTACCTCGCGATAATGTTATGCTGCTCGATTAGTATTATAATTAGAATATTTGCATTTTTTTAAATTTTTATCAATTGAATAGTTAATCAGTATAAAAAATAATTAACTAATTTAAACAAAATGTTGATTATTCCTTATATTCCGAATTATGTAAATTTGTAATATTTTACAGTTTTATCTTGTTTAATCAATGACATGTTTTCTTTTTTGAAGTTTATCGTCATTTTGATTACTTCATTATCACTTTATTTCGATAGCGGTACGAATTCTGTGAAAAAATATTATAGCATGACTCCACATTTTCGCTTTTATTAACAATGTAATTTTATAAAAATACTCTTATTATAATAAATCAATTATTTCGATATCAGAGATCGTCTGCGTTTAAAATCATTTGCGTTTGGAAGCAATCTTTAAATAACTCAAATTTTGACATCTAATTATGTCTACATAAAATTATCGAGTGCATTTTCATACGTATAAGATATGTATTTTCTGTCTGTACCACTAGAAGACTTTAACCTTAACACGAAGGTTATCTATCGCGCTCCGATTCCGTCCGGGAAACGTCAGAGAACTAAGCCGATACTTTTACTATTGCGCTAAAACAGTGGGGATATAAAAACGTATCTATTTGGAGACGGCGTTATTACGACAGTAGTGATACAACCTAATTTCTGTTTATTTTGAAATTCAATTTTTAAAATTAAGAAAGCAGGCTTAAGAAATGTTAAGAGAAATGTTGATGATGAAAAAATTCAAGATATCTGTGCTATATGTAAAATATTCACTTTAATATTCTGAAATATCTCTTAAAATATGTATAGGGTAAACTCGGATATGATGGCCATAGTTTTTTAAAATGCAAAAAACATACATTTATTCTTGTTACTTTTTAATAATATTTAGGATATTACTTTCATTGAAACTTAAAGTAACAAATACTATCAAAATTAAAGAGAAAATACTTAACAGAACTTTAATTTTATCAAAATATTACAAAGTATGCATTGGCCATCTTATCTGATTTTTAGGGAAAAAATGGCCATGATATTAAGAAAGATAGCCATAGTATTTATAAATAAATAGTGAAAAGAAAAGTATTAATTATAGGTCACATTACAATTTACGTACCTTTATTGAGTATGTAATGTTGATTATGGCAGCTTAACTGTAATTTATTAGATATTATAACAGTTTTTAGTAGACACGTGCAAAACTTTGCAAATAATCGAAAGAAAAAATATTAGATAATATTTATAATATTGTTATTTTGAACACAGTGTACTCATATAAACTACTGTGAATATTGATTATCTTTACGAATGACTATAAAAATACACTATTTATCAATTATTGGAGAAATTATGGCCTATGGCCATCTTTTCCGTATGGCCATAATACACTAGTTTACCCTATGTGAGTTCTTATTATTAGTTTATAATATTATACTTTGTGACTGATATTTACATAATTTATTTATAAATATGATTACAAATATTATGTGAAATTCTCTTCCAAAATTTACTATTTAATTCTTTACAATACAAAGCACCATAAGAGAAAGAATAAAATAATATTATGTAAAATGATTTAATCAGTTAGAATTTAGTGATTTTTCAATCTACATTAAATTTACGATATATTTTCTCTCATATTATGCCTATATAAACGCCAATATTTACGTAACACTATTCAGTTACAAAACAAATTTTTGTCAGTAAATGAAAAGTGTATAAAATTAATTACGCGTGTGTGTGTGTCTTTTTACTTGAAATGAATAACTTTTCACAGGATTAACCAATTTCGTGATTATAATGCGCATGAATTTGAGTCGTGGAAAAAGCGTTGATGAGAGAGAGAGCAGGTCCGTTTTGCGCGTACGATAAATAAGACAAAATCGAAAGAGAGAGGAGCGAGTAAAGCTGATAATGAGGTTTCATAAAATCGGGCCGCTTCTTTTCGTGGCCCCTTCTCCTACCCTGTCAGGAGATACCGTCGTACTTGTTAGGTAGCTTTCACACGAGAACCTGGCGGTCGTATTATCGGTTCTGATGAATCACTCATTTCCGCTTCGTAATAATAATGGCAGGCATGCGCGCATTTGGTAATCAAGGAGAGCGCGATTAAATCTGCATGCAGGATTAAATAAATATTCGAATATTAATTATTTTTTTAGAAAAATCTTTTATTGTTTTACATAAAATCGCGTTGTTAAATAGATCAATATAAAAATAGAGAAAAATGTGTAAAGTTTTTTTGGTATAAAATCTCGTTAGTAGAAAAAATCAGTATAGTCAGACTGTAAATGTTAGTCGTAAATATTTGTATTAGTATTTAAAATCGTTTAAACGTTTCGAATAGCTTTTGATTTTTTTAGTTCTTTAAATTATATATACATAATTTTTTTTAGAAAAAAAGATTATAATATTTTTTTAAATATATATAAACTTTATATAATATGCACATAGTTAAACAATTTTACATCACCTTGCAAGTTTACATAACGATTTCCTTTTTTGAGATAAACCTCAAATATTAGCTATAGAAATGGAAGAGATTTTTGTAAAAATAAAGGTGCACGTGACTAATTTAAAAACGTGAGAATTTATTTTTATATAATTTTTTCCCTTCTAAAAATTTCCTTCTAAAAATGTTCAAGATAGGCGTTATTTTGATTGTTTTTGGAAAAACATAAAAAAGTACTGTATAAAAAATATCATGTTGTAATGCATTATACGATGCTATGGCCAGCCTTGTTGTGGTGATAGCTTAAGGCAGTATCCCGAAGCACATCGCGCATCATTAGCTAAATAACTACGTATGTTCGCTTTTATTATTACTTCCCAGCGTAGATTTGCTAAAATCGCAGCACAAGCAGCGACTTTCCAAAAAGCTTACGATGAAACTGCTGGTCCGCCACATATGGCGTATTGTTACTTCGCTATAATTTTGAGAGAGAGATACGCGAGACCTCCTTGAAATTATCTTAATTTCACAATAATTACTCTCTTAATCTCCGAAGATTTTATTCGAAACTTTAATTAAGTAGTATTTATATTTTAGTGTTGCATATGACTTAATTTATTATTATCGCATATTTCATATTATTTTATCAAAATATAACAATAATATATCTTATTTAAATAGAATCTCTAAAGAATCTAATTTTAAAATATAGGCACACAATATTTAGGTTTAATTTTCTTGCAATAATTTTCTCTTTAGACACATTACTAATGTAACAACTCGTATACATTCGTGGATATAAATGAGTTAACTGTACAAGAACAACGAGGCTATCGGAACAATAAAAGGATCGGCCGAAACGGTTATGTAAGAAGAAGCGATAATACAGGCGGATTTACGGGACAAGGTTTAATATCCTCCATACGGTCTGGCACACACAGGAAGACACGCGATCACGATCCAGTCGCAGAGGAGAGTCCGAGCGACACGCCTCGCGCCCATCGTGCGATCCATCGATCGTGATGGAATAACGAGCTGCCAAAGTCGCAGCCGAACTCGCTCGCTCGGCCATTCTTCGCACGGGAACAGCTGATGGGCGGCGGTACTTTGATGTCCCACCGCTTATCGATCGATGGGTACGAGCCTTGCAACCTGTCCCCCGTTATCAAAGTCACGATCGAACGAAATAATTCGGACGAGTCACGTAATTTTCCTCCTGCCCACTCTCTTTCTCCCCTCAGTTCATGCTATTAAATAGCAGTTCCGTTACCTGCAATTTGCGCTTTTGAACGTATAATATCATCGATCGCCGGCGAAATAATTGCGAATTGCGTATCATACGTCAGCGATGATTTGTTTTAATTTGCGAGGACAAGTAAGTAGATAGGGGTAGATTTGAGATAGATCGAAAAAGAACGTTGCTTTTCCAGGTATTCTTTCAACACATCCGATATTCAATAGTAGAATAGTAGAATTTGTCGCACAAACAGTTAGAAAATAAATTTTTAATATTAAATTTGTTTTCGGAAGTGATTAAAAAAACAATATCTTACACTTAGTCATTTCAACGTCGACTATACGTATTGGAATTTTAAATACTTATTGGAATCTCACTGTCATCAGAATTTCCATTCAAATTCTATTATTTCAAGAAAATGTCCTGTTTCATCATTGTTGGAGGATCTAATTTAGGTTGAACTATTTTCTATCTTCATCTATCCTGGAACATCTCTTCTCTCTCGATATTCTATATTGATATTTTAATTCTAAGTAGATCGAGCTGCTAATGCGACTTAAGAGATCATTTTTAACTGTACGGAGCTATTTAAAACTAACTGACTCTTTGCCAAGATGAGAAAAGAATGACGTGACTAATGTTTCATCATATTGTTGTTAAGACAGTAATAATGTTTTACTGACAATGAGATAATCGCTGATATGTTTACGCAATTTCTGATTAATAATCAGAAATTGGCCGTTATTTATCCTATAATATTATTTATTTATACATTTTGTTTTATACAAAACATGATTTTACTGTTTAAGTTTTAACTTAAAGATATTGCACAAAAGCTTTTTTAATAGCACGAAGATGCATGGAAACAACAGTTTGACTGAAGTGTCTGAAAATTTGGCTAGATACAGATCTGAAAATAGTTTTATTGAATCGTCAAAATAATTATGTAAGGCACTCAAACTGGATGCTAAAACGTTAAAATTTTTTTAACATTAATTATCATGCTCGAGCAGCCTACATAATTATTTTGATGGTTTAACAAAATTATATTTAGATCTATGTGTGTGTGTATCTAGTTAAATTTTTTAATATTTTAGTAAGACCATTCTTGCCGTGTTGTAAAAGAACGTTATTATATATAATATCTCCATTGTCATTTCTATTAGAAAAATACTTAACAATATGTGCCTAATGGGTTAAGTAGCACGTGCTGAAGTTGGATTAAAGCTTATTATCTCGATCTCTATTTCCGCATGCTTATTACATTGGTACGTTAGGGCGCGTCATACGGTCTATGATGAACATTGATGACTTGAGAACGAACTTTGACCCGAGATTGTCATCGTTAAGCGCGATTCCGTGATTCATTTGCGTGTGATACGCTAAGCGCTTCGACAAGGGGGAGAGTCTCTTTGTGTCCACGGGAAGAAGAACGGGTTGCAATCTCATGTTCGAAATTAGACGGTACGGATAGCAGGATAATACCGAGAATTGCCACGGCTTATAGAATACCCCATCTATGTATGCGATCTTATTCCATACTTTGAGACTTTTCGGAATTTTAAACTGTATCTACTACAATTTCTGTCTACCTTTCATATTCAATTCAATTATTATTATACATAAGACTATATTAATTTTTAGATATCCATATTAAAGCTGATTAGTTACGTGACTTCCGCGTGAATGCAAAACGATATATAATTATCTTTTATATATGTTAATTGAATGTAAAATAATCTTTAATTACGTAGAACTTTCTGTGATTCTGTAATAAATCTAAATTTAAAAGAATTTAAATTATTCGTAGCATTATGCACGAAATGTCATCGCAATGAATTTACGTAATTTATGTATGTATGACGCAAAAAACACAATTATCGAGTATACGTTTGTTCTAAAATGGTAGAAAAACAGAATTAAAATCAAATTGAAGTAACTGGCGTGGCGCATTTTGCAAATAGGACACACAGGTGGGTTACGTTAATCATCTATCATGGACACTTCAGTGTCTGTGTAATGTTATCCATTCTGCATAGTCATCTTTACATTTATATTTCGCATTATCGATCACGACTTTATTACATTTACTACTTTTTATTTCCAATAGCGAATGAAAGTTCATATTCGCTTAAGAGACTTCTATTTTTATTTCGACAGACTTAATTACTATGTTTTTCAGTCAATACAATTAATGAAGATATTTTAAATTAATACGATAAATAGTAAAATTTTAAAGATTCTTAATTGTTATTCGATCAGATACGTGATATTAGCTATATCAGAAATTTTAACAAAGTCATCTTTTAGAAACAGGAATGTTTTTAAATCTTATTGATTTTTACTTATTGTTGGATGACGTTAATGTTTTAATAATTATTCAATTTGCTTTTAATTTCTTATTTGCAAATGCTATTATATGTTATTGTAAATTTAACTCTCACACATAACTTATTAAATTCTTCTTAATAAAACCTTAGAAACTATTGTTTTATAATTGTTTTACTTTATAGTAAATTGTACGTATTTAAAATATATATTAATATATGTATGTATATAGATACATCTTACATGTCTTCCAAAATGTAGATAATTTATCATAAAACATTTCTATCAGTGTTTCATACAGCACACTTTATCCCACAGATCTTTCTGGGAACATTCTCAAAATATTTAGAACGTCGCTTACTATACTGTACAAATGAACTTTATCATAAAATATCGAAATAACATAGATATTATATCAAATACATGAAATTTTTTACTTATTTTTTATCTTTTTCTACTTTTAAGAACTTTTTAGTCTAATTCTTAGAACTAGAAAAAATTACTGAGATTAAAGTTAATCTATATTGGTAGAAAGGAACAACAACAAAATTTCTTTAACAGAGATGTAATATATATTTATGTTATGTTAAATATTTTGTACAGCAACAAATCAATTGACTCATAACACGTGGTACTTGTTCGGTGTTCCGTACAGTCTTGTACATGTAAAAAGTCATCGGTATCATTTGTATGGCAACGCTCGATGAGGTAGCTTAAACTACTTTGTGTATCTTCATTTTATTATCAGTCGGAACGCGATTATAACAAGATTAGGAGAATCTTTTCTGTAGGCCACATTAAAAAAATTTAAGGCTTAGTCTCTAAATACGATTTCGTAAGAGTATCAATCTTTCAATGTTTAATATCGCTACATTTTAGAACGTCTTTGTGGAGTTAACACCTTAATCACTTAAAAAAATCGAAAATTTTATCTACAGTTCTATTTGCACCCACAATGATTTCTTGATTTTAGTAACAATTGATATTGTTGATAAAAATAATTGATATTTGAAAAATATAAAGAAGCATTGTTGAGGTACGCAGCTTATTAGTTAGATGGAAAAGGAGGGAGTATATAAATGAATACACATATCGGATGTTATTGACGACGGATGGCAGCACGCCTAGGGCATACGGATTGACAAAGATCCATAAGCCGGGCTTTCCGCTAAGATTGATTGTCTCTTCGATTAACAGTCCGCTGTATAACTTAGCCTTTTATTTACATAAAGTTATTGATAAAGCCATACCTAAAGCTCCGAGTTACGTAAAAAACAGTTTTGACCTCATTAATAAGCTAAAAAATATTAACATTGAACAGGATTGTATGTTGGTTTCCTTTGATGTTGTTTCTCTGTTTACCAACGTACCTATAGAGTTGGCAACTGATAGTGTGATGCGTAGATGGGGACATATATCGGGGAAAACTAGTATACCATTAGATGAATTTCGCTTGGTTTTGAACTCAACTTTTTTTACTTTATCGGGGAAAACTAGTATACCATTAGATTGCTTTTCGCTTGGTTTTGAACTCAACTTTTTTTACTTTTAACAACAAAATCTACAAACAAATTTTTGGAACTCCTATGGGGTCGCCTTTGTCCCCAATAGTGGCAAACATGGTCATGCAAGACCTTGAAGACAAAGCTATATAGAGATTGCCATGTAGATTGTTTGGAGGTCTGCAAGGACGAGAGGATTAGTTTTTTGGACACCTTGTTAATTGTAGAGAATGGTAGACTCGTTTTTGACGGATACCTCAAGGCTACCTATTCAGGCAGATTCTTGAATTTTAACTCACACCATCCGGTTTGTCACAAGAGGGGTGTTATATATGGCGTGGTTGATCGAATTATCCGTTTATGCCATCCTCGGTTTCATAGAATTAATTTGGTTAACGCGATTAATACTTTTTTAAACAATGGATATCCAATTCATTTTATTTTTTCAACGATTAATAACAGGATAAAATACCACATCCATAATAGCAATTTAGCTGATATTAAGAAGGTTAAGGAAAAATTTTTTGCAATTCCATACGTCGGTTCCATATCTGAAAGATTTTCACCACTCGTCAATATGTTTAATTGCAAATTAGCTTACACAATTCCTAACACTCTAAAGAGTTTAATAAAAAGAGGGAAAGATAAGTTAGAACCATCTAAAAATCAGAATGTCGTTTACAAGATTTCTTGTGATGAATGTGATGTGAGCTATGTTGGCCAAACGAAGAGGCAGTTACATACGAGAGTACATGAGCATATTTCCGATATCAACAGGAGATCAAAATCTCCATCGGTTATTTCAAGTCATCGTCTGGAAAAAAGTCATAATTTCAAGTGGGATGATGTGAAGATTTTAGACATTGAACCGTCATATAATAAAAGATTGATTTCGGAAATGATGCACATAAAAAGACAAAGACATGGGATCAATAGACAAAATGACATGGAATCATTGCCGGAATCGTATTCCAACTTAATACAGTCTCTTTCCCCTTCCTAAATGTTTTCCTTATTCCCCTTCCAGTGTTACATCCTTTTGGTTTCTATTTGTCCTCTCGGTTATTGTATTGCTTTGCGTAGTCTTGAGCAGGTCTTGCTAGTTCTCCTAACAAATTGATTCTCAGTGACAGTACCACTGCAAATTGCTCCATAATTTTTAACAGTGAAAAAATTTTTATGTACTACCATCCTCTTTTGCGTTTTTCTACTCTTCATTTGTAAGTAAGATATAATTTTTGTTTTTTAGTTTTTGTTTTAATGATTTAATTTCAAGTTCTACAGAATTTTGTTTATCTTACCATTACGCGTATTTCATACTAAATTTTAGATGTTCGTTTCTTTATTTTACCTATTGACGCAAAAAATAAATATATTTATAATATTGGACAATACGGCGGTAACACGACTACAGTAACATTTCGTTTCTTAAATTGGTTTTGAGAGAGGCAACTTTTACAAATTGACATCTTGCACATGGAGGG
>NW_017296782.1:98635-114569 GCF_001594075.2 Trachymyrmex cornetzi | reverse complement strand
CGTTTAATAATTTGTCAACATTGAAAATGACCCGATCGGCGTCGAAACGTTTGTGTGTTTTTTTATCTCTTAAAATGTAACTTTCCTTTAATATATTACTTCGTTTTTCTAAAATCTTGTTTTTGTTATATTGGCTCGTTGCCCTACTGATCTTGTTTATATAAAGAAGCATACTGTAATTATTAAATCTAAATAAGTTACTAAAAGAGTAACTGAGCAGTACTTTATACTTTATTAAAAGATATATACGGTGTGTCAGCACTAAATTAAAAATTTATTTAAATGTATTTAAATAGACTAAAACTATGGATAAAATATATCAAAAACTATATAGAACTCTTCGTGAATTAAAGAATTTTATTTATAATTACTTTTTTTAAACATAGAGCGTCATGGGAGAGCACCTCATACATATATGTCAAGTGTCATTTTTATCAACAAAACTTTATTTTATTAATTTATTAACTTTAAAATTATAAAATTACTTTTAAAAATTATAAAATTATTGCAAATAGAACTGTAGATAAAATTTTTGAGTTAACTTTTTAAAAGGAAAATGTTAATTTTACAGAGATCTTTACTTACTGATGTCATTTTTAGCATAAGAATGTTATAAAGAAATTTACGTAAAAAGAATAGAAGTTGTTTAGCGATATACTATAAATAATATAATACTATACGATGCAAGAAAGCAACATACGCATGATAAGGATTAATCTCTAAATAAAATTTCTATACGATTTCTATATTAGTTATAAAAATATACTAGATGTTGGATCTGAGTAGAAACGATGTACATAGCTATGTAATGGTGTCGGGCTAGGGAAAATTCTCGTGCGTGATCTCGAAGGGTCGAGACATGGAGTGCGGCAACGTGACTGTTGTGCATTCTGCTATCTTCCGCGATCGTAATCACGGATATACGCGGGGCTGAACGTAGTTATTTATAACGCCTTTGAGACAGAACGTGGCGGAGTATGCGGTGATGATATTGCATATCAAAAGATGGAAACAGAAAGAGAGAGAAGGGAGGAGTGGAGACTGCCAAGAGACCTTTGTATAATGGATGATAAACAGGCAGCGCAATTAATACATTCTACACGAAAAGAGAAATTATTATTAATTGCTGCAAAAAATTTGACGTCATATATATGTGTTAGGCTTTTAATATTAAATAAAATAATCATATATGTTTAAATATAAAAAAAAATATTCAAAATTTGTAACAGTATAAGATAACATTCTGAAATTTTGATTTCAACTTTTCTTAAGACACTAATCTTTTAACCGATCAAAATTGGGTAGGCATTAAAATATATACTTGTTTGAAAATGGATGAATTGTAATTAATAGATTAATGATAATTAAATCCTTAATTTTAGAATTTTCTAAATAAAAAATGAAATAATAAAGACAGGATTGATTTAATATTTTGAAAAATATTGTATTATTTTTATCTCCAATTTGCAAATTTTTTCGTACTTTGTTATACTTAAGTAGTATTTATTGATCTTTTAAGCGTTCAGCTGTATGTTCTTGAACTTCAAGAGTTGTCAAGAATAGTCAAATAAAATGTATAAATTCAAATTAAATTTATTGAAACCGTGTCTTATGGGTTTCTATTTTTATCATGCTTTAAGCCGTCTATCATACAATTATTAATAGATCAATACAAATATTACAACTAATATTAACGGAAAATGATATTTTCCTCTCTCAGAAATAGTTATCAATGGAATATTTTTTTCGCTGTTATTAAAATTTGCTTTAGATTTACTTTCCGCTATCCGGTTTGTGTGTGTGTGTTGTGTGTGTGTGTGTTGTGTGATCGTTTATTTGCTAGTTCATAAATCATCTAATCCATATTCATCTAATTTGTTCATCGGTCCATTTACTTATCAGCACTTAAGTATGCGTTAATGTATCAGCTTTGAACCTAAAATACGTTAACTTAGGTAGTGGACTTATCTAATAAATTCTCAAATTTATTTTTAGACTGTTTTTTTATTGATACTGATTAAATACTGTTAATAATAATCTTTTCCAATTCAACGTAACAAAAAAGGGAATTAAAAATCCTGCAGAAAATAAAGACTTTCGCCAGAAGAACGCGTGCAAATATTCGCGTCGCGTTTATTGTTGAGTAGGCGTGCTGCTCGTAGGTTAGTGTCACAAATCGCGATAAAAACGGGTTTCAAAAGACTACGTCTTGAGTGCGTACTTAACGGAGAAGTGCGTTTCACCCTTTGTGCCCGTTAACTGACGAGTAACCCTTCCAACATGACAAAAGTCGCGCCTGTAAAGGGCAACATTTTACTTAGGGCGGATGGTATAATCACCGGTGTTATTATGATTAATTAAGGTATCAAGGAAAGAATGATAGAAAAATGTCTTGAAAATACGCGTGTGTTAAATTGACATGTAATAAATAATAATTACTAAAAATATTAAATTGCTATTACATTTCTATAAGTAAATTAAAGACTGAGAAGGTTAAAAAAACAAATTGAATTGATTTTGTAAATAAAGATGAATTGCAGATTTTCTCAAGGCAAAACAGTTTCTTTTGCAGTCAAAAGTTATGAATAAAAATTAAAGAAAAATATTTCTCTTACATGTAAATTTAATATGATTTTATTTTTCGAAGTATAAGAAGGATTCGTCTCTAATCTATTTGTGAAACGATACCAAAATATTAGCTTTATATTTGTGTAGCATGATAAGTGCAATATTTGTTATTATGATGATGGATTATGATAGCAATCATAATCTGTCTAATACAGATGAAACTCAGAAATCTAAAGGATTGTGAAAAATATTCGGCCCTAAAAATATAAGTGCAGTTATCGTTTTTAAAAGAGAAAGATACATATTCTGTTTGAAACTGAAAGGTGAAATCCGAAAAAATCGGAAAATTATAGTTTTGAGGAAAAATGGCAGTTGTTTCGCATATGTTCCATATGGAAAAATTACATATAGGTCTATTAGAAATACGCTCTATTACATATAGGTCTAATAGAAAAACGTTCAACTGTCAGTTTTTTTAAGAAATGGGTGAGAGTACATTACAAATAAATGCTCAAATATCTTTTCTTTGAAATAGGTAAAAGTAGGAAAAAGGTCAAAAGAAATGTTAACACAAACAAAATAAAGCATACAGCCACAACGTTAGATAAAATTTGCGCAAGTCAATTTATTAAATTACACTAAAATATGAAAATTAAACGTTTCGGTCACAATTTTTTACCATCATCAGTAATTATATGCCTAATATCATTATTTACCATTACAAAAACATATCTCGTAAAATACTCTTATTAATTACAAAGGATCTGTTACAATAAAATAATAAAGTTGTCTTAGTCGCATTATTATAAACTATATCTTGTTCTATAATCTTCAAATGAATATAATTTTTGATTCGATTTTATACCAGAATTCCAAAAAAGGTATTATAAGAAGAAGTTCTTTATTCTTGAAAAGTTTTAGCCACCTTCTGAATTTAAATGCTTATTAAGTTTCCTAATATAATTAAGAGTTTATACTAAACATGAAAAATACAATGAGAGAAAAATGTTTGGTATTTGTAACTATAATTACATATCACTATAATTATGATTATCACTGCTATAATAATAGTAACAGTAACTATGTATATAGTTCTAGCAACAAATGTATGTAGTTGGCAACCTAAAATGACTATAATTATAGTTAAAATTACCATAAAAATGATTAAAGTGACTATAATTTTATAGTTATATTTTGGACCAACCATATTTTTTATCCGTTAATAAATCAAATTAATCAAGACTCCTTACAAATCAAAGAATTGGAAAGAGTAAGGGCACTAGGAGTCGGGCGCAGAAGACGTCGCGCAAATAATACACTTATAAAGAATGAAACTTCTTTATTCACTAAACGCGCTTACATGTTTCGACTCATTTTTGAGCCTTCCTCAAAGCAAACACATATTTTTTATGGTTGGTCCAAAATATAACTATAAAATTATAGTCATTTTAATCATTTTTATGATAATTTCAACTATAATTATAATCATTTTAGGTTGCCAACTATATACATTTGTTGGTAGAACTATATATATATAGTTACTGTTACTATTATTATAGCAGTGATAATCATAATTATAGTGATATGTAATTATAGTTACAAATACCAAACATTTTTCTCTCAGTGTATATCTTTTTACAATTCTCTTTGTTAGATAAATTACAGAAACAAAATCGCCGTGTTTCTTTGAATGATCTTCAGTCCGAAGCTGCGTTCGTTCACACCGCAAAGTTTCTCGGCAAACATTGTAAAACTCAATTCGTTATCTTCACCATAAACGTGCTGTTACGGTGCGGCGCTTAAACAATTAATCCACGGTCGGCGGTTCGTTAACTTCGCGACGCTAAAGTTTGCGCGCACAGTGGATAGTAGTTTTCGTTATCACCTCCAGTTTACACACACACAGCGCCACAAATTTCGGGATCTTCAGGAACAGACGAAGGCATGAAAATATCCTGGACAGCTTAGAGGAAAGAAGATGCGTAGTCGACATTATTACACTAAAAAAGATATAATATCTCACTTAATCAGACGTTTAAGACGGGAAAAATAAGCTTTAAAAAATTTTGTGATGTACTAAAAAATGAACGCTGAAGATTTCACGATGGTTAGTCTGAATCTCATCTATTATTTTTAAAGAAATGTTTTTTTTTTATTAAAAAATCCCGGAAACACACATGATAAATAACTTTCTTCTCAAGTACTCCGAGATATTCGCTCATAGATAAGATTTCTTCCTTTTTCTTCCTTTGAAGATAATACCTTCAGTTATATATAAGACGTGCCATAAATAGACTCGAATCGGGTGAATTTTTTTGTCATTACAAAACGCGTTGCAATGAGAATAATATTTATGGCGGCGTTTTACGAAATCAACTTCACCTTCGGGAGTTAACGCGCGTAATTTATTTTCCACCGCGCTTCCCTCGCGTCGTGCCGTTGCATCGTCGCGGCTCGCGAATGCAATCTAGCCGAATGACGTTGCACTATACGCGACGTCGCCGTGCCACATGGTGCGGCGTGTGATACTTATGAATGAGAATTAAAGGCCCTGCGCGTGTGAAGCGATATGCTGGGTCAACGAGGCGAATGCCGAAGCGACCGGAATAACAAATACCTGCCGCTGATATTATTGCCCTTATTGCTATTCTCTTAACTCTTTCTCATTCTCTCTTTGTCACTATATCGCATTGATACCGTGGCACGAGATTTCATGAGACTTATTCCGTGAGGGAAAACATGTTTATATTTTAACATAGCGCAGGCTCATGCAGTTACACTGACGTGTGTACGACATTGACAACATAAAAAATCAATCGTCTTTTGCAATATCTGTATACTTGACGTTTCAGTTTTTATCATAGGTTTATAAATGATTAAGAAACACGATTATATCAAAAAGGGTTTTCACTTTTTGTTTTCTTTCTAGTATTTTAATTAGTTTGATCTTGTTTCGTAAAGTTCATGACATTTCATGTCAATTGTATTTATAAATAAAACATAGGAGTTAGATCGCAACGATTGAGACAAGCCTTAGAGGATGAATCAGCATTGATAACGTAAGTTATTATACCTGGCATTTATAAGGGCTAAAATACCCGTCTCTGCTATCATTGACACCCACTTAGGGAAAGGGACTACAATCAATTTTAATTCTTCCAATACTTCATTACATTCATGTTTTTTGTGTACTTTGTATGAAGAACTTATTTCTATCCGCTCACTTCTTATTCGCTCATTTCACATATGCGAAGAAGAGATAAGTTTCTAAAAATAGTAAATTTTCTGTGTTACAGTTGGAAGAATTGAGCTCACTTTAAGTCATCTCATAAGGCGTAATTCTATCATTCGATAACCAACAAAAGGAACCTGAACCTAAATCTCTTCGTTTCAGGCAATTCACAGAATTGGACGTTGTCCTCACAGAGAATTCGTCGTTACTGGTAAGATTTATCAAAATTTGTACAACTACAAATGTCTAATTATTTTTAATTAATATATTATTAAGGTCACATATATTTTAAGCATATTTTGTGAATTTTGATGTATGAATGAATTGAATGGCTAAAATCTCGAGATTTCGTATATAGCAATTCATTTTATGATTGCTGAAAACAACTAAAAGTAAATATACACAGTTTTTGAAAGATTTGCTAGATTAAATTTTTTGTCGGACAGAAAAAAGTTCGTTTATTTACTTGTTTGATTAAAATCACTTAGTTGGATAGCACGCAATAGATCATTTAAATTGAAACGTATTAAATGTGTATAGGATGTGAACGAGCTAAATTTTCCTGGCTAAATTTTAGTCTATACACACTAATGTATATATGTGTGTGTGTGTGTGTGTGTGTGTGTGTGTATGTGTCATTGGCGATTCATCGGTTGGTCGAACGTATGCAACTGGTGTCATTATCGTGGTTTTACCATGGTTATCGTCGTACAGCTACATCGCTATTTCAAGATTAATACCACTGAATGAATCTATTAGCGGATAAACATGTGTTTATGATCAACGTCGTGCGTCCATTTATTTTGCGTCATTACCGAATAGCGATACTCAAGTGCAGATGATTGGTCGACTCTCTTGACGAACCATCTTGCATCGTTTATGCATCTGTGTCTCGATGTCGCGATTCGATTTGGCTTTTATCCTAGCTTTTCTTGATCTGAGTTCCCAAATTTAAATTTTGAATCAGAATCAATTAAGGGGTAACGCCACTCTAGAGTTCGAAAAAAAGACGTGTTTTTGATAATTTTTTACGGAGATACAATAAAGGAAATGGGAAATCTGTTTATAGGAGTTTATTACACATATTCTGAAGTAAATAAAAAAATTTTTTAATTAACATTTTTAAACAAAATGGCGGCTACATGATACAAAACTCGAGACCACCTTTCGCCGAAGGGCTGAAAAGTTTCTCCCATAATTTTCAATCTGGAACAAAAAACCAAAATTTTTTTAAATATATGATTGGCTACAGAAGTACGTAGGGGATTTTGAAAATATTGAATTTTGAAAAAAATAGTGCTTATCTGAAAAAAAAATTCATTTTTCGGTAAAAAAATTTTATCGTAAATTGTTTATAACAAAAAAAGTTGACAAAATATAAAAAAACCTACGTATACTTCTGTAGCCAATCATATATAGTTTTAAAAAAATTTTTTTATTCCAGACTGAAAATTGTGGGAGAAACTTTTCCGGCCCTTCGGCGAGAAGTGGTTACCCCTTAAACGATAGAGATTTAAACTATTCGCGAAGTGTGGATTTAAGTCATTCCTTTAAGTCTGAGACTTGTCTGAAAACTTGAAATTGCATTAAACGATATTTAATGATTTTACCGATGCATTTAGGAACATTCCAAGATTTATCTGAAACTATGAGATTATCTTTTTCTTATCTTCAGAAATTTTTACTCTTATTAGATCAAATTTATATCAGTTTTTCTTTTGTGTTTTCTAAATATAATCTTTTACATAAGACGTTGAAAAAAGTGGATGATAAAATTATCATAAATAAAACAGATAAGTAGTCGAAGCTTTGATTGAAATTAACAATTATTAATTAGTTAGTTAAAATAGAAGTTTCTAAAATAATAATAAATTAAATAAATTACATGCAATTTGCGTTGTTAAGTCTCAGTATCTGATGTCACCCGGTATATAGAAGATAAAGTGAGTGATATACTTTTCCACTTTCTCCGCGACCGAGATTGCACGAAGCCTTGGGCATAACACATAACAAAGCAAAACTCGCCTTCATCCTACCCGTATACACAGTGCTCCAGAAAGATTGGGGACAAAAATTTCGAGATTTTGTTGAAAAAAAAAATACCTATTTATTCTTTCTATTTTTTTAAATGATACATTGTGTCCGACACATTTTGTAATATTTATAAATCTATAAATCTATTATAAATTTAGAAAAATTACGAGCTTATATATATAAGTTAAATTATATTATGAAGATTTTCAGAAAATTTTCGCATTAAAAATTAATTAAACTATGGTGAGGCGTATTATTTATTAATCTGATTATTCAGTTATTATTCAATACGGTTAATTTTCCAATTTTATTCTTGTTCATAAATGGGTCAAATTGAGAATTTTGGAAAAACTGTGTATATCGTAATATATTAAAGTTGGAAGCGATGATAGTAATCTAATTTATTGGCGAATAATTCTTGATGGATGTAATTGCAACACGCTCGATAACTTCACGTTCGATAGCGAAAATGATAAAATATAACCAACTGCGATATTAGCGATATTAGGCGGTGCCGACATGATGTCATTATTGTTTATGCTCGGGATGCGTCGCAGGTCTGTCTACATATCGCGATGATTGAAGTCGTCGACCTAGTCGGCGTCTGCCACGTGCGAAAAGTTTGTATCACCTCCCATTATTTCGTGGCGCAATATACGTATATTTAATCGCTTTAATCACGCATGTGAAAAATCGCAGATGACGCGAAAACAGTCGCATTAAATATTAAACGTATTTTTTCATGTAAATTAATTTTTAAAAAGTAAAATAAAAATGTCTCTTAGAGCGGAACGTATAGTTAGTGTAGCGTAAAAATAATTTGCATTTATTGGTAATTTAAAAAATATGCAAATTTTTATATATTAAATTAATTTTATGATGTATAATAAAATCATTTTTAATTAATAATAATAATTATGACTGATATGCAATAAGTTACATATATATAGATTATTTATGCGTTTCAATCTGGTAACTGTCTAAAGAAGAAAAAAAAATATCGATAAATACAAAAAATTATATCTGTTTGTGTGATAGAATACACAATATTTAAATTCATTTTACTTCTATGGCAGAAGAACTTTACGAAACTTTTATGATTAATGTCAATCTGAATGATCAAAGCCAAGACTGGAATATAAATGATTTCATTATCATTCGCCATTGTTAAAATCGACGCATTAAGCGCCACGTATACGCTGCAGAATGCACATTATCTCCCCTACATATATGAAATCTCAAACCTCTTTGTAAGGTCCTTTCGCAAAACATTTTTGTAATACAATTGACAGCATCATTATTTTTTAAATATCATTTTATGAAAAATTATGATATAATTATAAAATATAAAACAGATATTTAGTAAGTAGTGGACATGGAGATCAATGGAGATAATCATAAATCTTTAACAATCTCATTATTATCATTAGGATTATTATTAAGAAACATTCTACTTTATAATTAACTGTGTCTGTAGGTATATTTTTCGTGACCTTTCGACTCTTGTCTGTTATCTGTATTGTCCACATCAAAGTGTCATTAAATCGCGATCCGGCCGCGGTCGACGTGGTCCGCATGAGAGTCGCTGTGCGTTCCCATTTCTCCTTTCAGCGGTCGGTCGTTCGATCCGCGGTTGTATAACACCAATGAAAGTACTCTTACGGGCGACGGCCAACGTCACGTCCACTTCCACACGGGCCGTTCGTCGTGTCCTTTGGCCGTAAACCGTCGTATCCGTCGTTGTCTCGTGAACAGCCGGTCTCTTCTCGTGGTCTCTCCTCAATCCGTCCGTATCTAAACGAAGACGTAACGCACGCCGGTGGCACGCGGTACTCCAATACCGGAGCAGTCATGCTGCGGTTCTCCGCAAGGTGCAAGTTGAAATCGAGGTAGTTCACTTTGCAGCAGTCAACAAGATTAAGCATCCATTTTGAACCGAGATCTTAGATGATTACTTACGCGACAAGTATTTATAACAGACATTTAGGAGCTGCAATTTGTATTCAGACAGCAGACGATATTAATATCAAGAAAAGATGGAAACTATTTTTTCTCACCGCTCATTTCGTTTCTCCTCAAAGATGTATGTTTTTCTATGCATTTTTCAATAGATTTTATCAGACACAATCTTCTTTATCTATTTTAATAACGCTAAAAGACTAATAATTTTATGTTCAAGATATTAATAGGAAAATTAATGGTTAATTAATATAATGACGATATTAATAATAAATTAATATCGTTAAGCGCGAAAAGAGAAGGAGAGAAAGAGCGAAAATTGGAAAAATATATACATTTTTATCTTATCGAGAAACTTGATTTGACGAGTCTCGGGTACGCGTGCATTTTGAAGTGGTACTATCGTTTTGATTATCTTGCACCGATGATACGCAAGTGCAACGTGCGATACGGAATGCCGATATTGCGGTCGTCAGGTGATTTGATTTGGGTCAATACTTTTCGCGAATACTGCGGATCGCGCATAAAAGTGCAGCTGTTGCGTATTTTCCAATCAAGCGTTACCATATGCCGGTCCGATAAGATAGCGCTTTTCCTCGTGATAAATTTATTGAACCTAGAGTGTACCGCCGAACGTGCTCCACACAGTGCTATTTTTTTCCTTAACAAGTCTCGCTTTTTGCAGCGCAAATTTTATTTGAAGAGCGCTTATATCGGAAACAACGCAAATCGATATTTCGGCGGAGCGAGCCGAGATAAAAAGAGACTCGCCGAACTTACGGGAGCGATATCTTTTTGCGCGACCGTAAAACATCGTAAATTGTGGGAAAAATAAAAGGAGAAACGTTTAGTTTTACATTCTATACGGTAGAAATAAACATAGTTATAAATACACTCGCGTCTATTTCGTTCTCCGTATGAAAAGTTTAGCGTCACGAAAATCACCGTACATAGAATGATTGATGATAATTATCTATGCCGTTGGCTGATTCGTTAATCGAATCGGAAATTAATACCGGTTATGGAAAAAAGTTTCTTATTTCAATAAGCTAGATAAGGCATTTTTGTTAAGATGCAATTCGAAGCGAAATGGTATGACACGTCATTTCTTGTTTTCTACGTCGACGACTTTATCCGTCGACCTCGCGGAGGAACGATTACTTAAGGTCAAGCGCACATTTGCGCTCGCACGCAGAAAACCTCGTCACTAATTATCTGTGCCTCGAAGATATGACAAGCCACGATAGGGTTAAGGTTAACTTAAAAATATAGAAACCTAATCTAATATAAAAAAATATATGTAAAAACGTAATTATATCTTCATCAATACAAAAACTCATATATACTAAAGAAATTAACTCCTTAACTATTAAAAATAAACTTTATCTTTTTTGCGAATTGCATGCGAAATTAGTTAGAAATAAATTTATACGTTTCGTGTCGATTACACAATTACTAATTAAAGCAAAACGTCGTTGACATAAATAGCTATAGATACGAAATTCGATATATCGTATATTTGAAGTAAAACATTCAAAGAACAGACATAAAGAGTTAGGTTGAAGGCAACGTTATTATACACATATTCAAGGGTTGCATATTAAATTTTATTACGTTTTTAGTTTTTATTATAACGTTTACCGCTGTATAAATACATGCATAAAGTAAGATTTCTTAAGCTACGCGATTATCGCGTAGACGCTTTAATCCTCTATGTAACGAGCAACGAATTTTCCTGATCGGCACGGTACGGCGAGGCTCGTCGTCGCGCGCGTTGCAGTCCATCGTACAGGGCGAGCTGGGCGAGTGCGGTAAAAGGCGATGCGCGTCGCGCATATCGGTGTATGCTCGTTGTGATTAAGGCCATGGTCATAAGAGCTGCCTGCTGGCGTGCTTATAGATGCGAACAAGTTAAATACTTGGCTCTGATCTAGGCTTATCGTCGCGCGCGCGTTTGGTTACAAAGTTCCTGTTTGCAACACGAAACCGCTGTTTGTCGACTGTCGCACGTTAAACAATATGTTCTAGATATATATAGAATTCTCACCTTTCCCTCATTCAGGATTTTTTTTTTTTTTATTAGAGATATTTCAAAGAATTCACCTTTGGACCGTCGATAGTAACTCTGGAAATAAATTGGAGATCTTAAAATAAGCAACTAAGGAAACAAAATGTGAATAAAAAATTTTATTTTAGGAATTTTAAAGAAGATTTATTATTAACAGTATTCAATATCGATAATGTAAATTAATTAATTCCGCTCTATCTTGAAATTTGACGTTTACACACCGTTTTAATTATTATTATTTAAATGATGACTTTATCTAATTAATTGATTAACATTTATTAACATTTATTTATCGTTTAAAAAAGTAAGGAAATCTATGATTTTTTTTTCGCTTTTGACGAAATAATCGGCAGTGCCTCCGAGGCACGTATCATTGCGCGGAATCGATAGTTCCCCGAAATTTCGAAGCACGCGATGAGATTTGTCGATGCGGGCTGCACTAGAGATACGCGTGCATTTTCGTATGCGGGATGCGTTTCTACCGGGCGGGCGAGTTGCCATCTCTGGAGATCTCCACGATGTCGTTTCAGTTTGTGAAAGAGAGAGATGAGGGAAGAGGGAGGCATGACGCCTAAAAGTACACTTGGTGCACTTGTGAAACATGCTGTCATCAGCGCGTATGCGAGAACAGAGTTACTAGGAAAGAGAGAGACATTACCTCTCGATCGCAATGCTTTGGAGATAAAAGAAGTGCGTTCATTTTCGATTACTTGCGAACCAGTTTTTTACATTCTTCTGCGTTTGAACGCCAGTTAGAATCACTCCGAGCATTACTTCGTAATTATTAAATAATGATTTGTGTTATGAGAGGAAAGAATAATTATAAAAATAATAAGGAATAGAGCATTAGTTTTGTGTACTAATGTTAAATAAAATATTTCATACTTTTATTATATAATAAGCTGCATTTAACGAGAGTTTAATTGTGAGAATTTATTGAACAAATTTATTAGGTAATAAATTTTCAAAAATTATATAATGATGCCAGAAAATAATAAAGTAGATAGAGAATTATAAAGTGATAGCTAGCTGTAGTTCGGTAGCATTTGCGTAATCTTAAATACTTATTTACATTATCATGAAAGTTATTTATTTTATTCTATCATGCGATTATTAGGTAACCGAAAGCTTTGCAGTAGTCTTCAATAGGTTTGTTCGCGTTGCTTGAAATTCTAAAAAATGTTTGCACTTAAAACGGAATAAATATATATTCAGACGTTGAAAAGAGAGAGAACAAAGATGCTAAATTAAAAAAGTACAAGCAACGCGGACAAACCTATTGTATGTCGGTGAAGCTACGTTCTATCTAGGTCCGTGGTTTTATTAGAAATGCTGGGTGATGTGGATTTAAGCTGCAATGGCATAATACGTGCTGTTTATTGATCCTTTGCATCGTAAAGGCATGTTGTGTGTGACAATGTTGCTTCGTTTTATTACTTTGCAGTAATTGAACACGATCGTTGGTGCAGATATTATTCTGTGCCCTTCTTGCGGTGGCTGAAAATAAAAGTCATAAAGTTGCAATGCACCATAGATCATATCGACAAACTCGGTCATTTTTCTTGCTATCATGATAAAAATATCGTATGCAGTATACACATACGTAAATGACGGATTCGATTAATCAGTAAAGTTTATTGATAATACGATTATAGTATCATAGCGTTATATCGTTACGTGCTATTGATCGCCATTTTATTATTACAGTGAGATTTATAATGGGTTGCAATAGAGACAATTTAATTAAGTTGAGACTAATAATATCTAATATCTTTACTTTATAGATAGATATAATAATTTTTTAACATATCATACAAACAGTAATGTATAATGTAATACTTAATAAAGTTAAGAAAAAATTGAAGCAGTTTGAAAAAGAGAGACTACAATATGGTATATATGCAAGTACATATATAGGATATATTAGTAATTCAAGATTGAATTATTTAAAGCAACGAAGATCCAGCTCGGACCGTAATAGGCAGTTACATTATAGTATTAATTGAGTTTTTCAACTATACGGTCAAAATATAAATACATTGTTAAGAAAAAATCTTAAGGAATAAATCGATATCAGTATATTACGACATCCAAAATTCGTATTACAGAAAAATAAGAGACATATTAATACTATCCAATATTTAGTCGAAAATTAGTTGGGAACAGAGATTATTATGCATTTTAATATTTGATATAAGTTTGCTATTTATCCGCTAAGCGTTCTCATTATAAACTTTAATAATATCATTGTTAATCGGCTATTCAGAATTTAAGAGAAAATGCATTGTTTTAATATTAACGTTTTATTAATGCTTTCTAAATTGTCAATATAAGAATTATTAATAACACTGCCCGACGTTTAAGATTTTTTTTCTGCTGTTTGAATAAAAAATACCATTTCCGATATATTTTCACGCGCTGAACACGAATCCGGCGATGAAATTCCTCTATCACGTCACGTTTTTGAGAAAAGTGAAATTAAAAGTGCCAAAATTGACGTTTTTTGACATATTTGTGATTTTTTTGCTAGCGAAGTAAATTTTTTTTTCTACTTTCGTTCACGCCATCTTAAAGTGCCAACTTTTATCTTTAAAATATATTTTTTTTAACGCCGTAAGTTTTTTTTCACCGAAATAATCTCTGCGTAGTCACACAAAGAAAAACGTTTTGTGCCAAAAATGTTTTTGAAAAAAAAATTTTATGAATTGTGTGATGATTTTAGTAACAAGGTTTTTAAGGTCACTAAATCCGTTGTAAACAATATTTTTTAAATTAAATTAAAGCGCAAATGACAAATTTTTGTGATAAAAATTTTTTGCGATGACAAATTTTTCCGCCATATTGAATCCTCCATTTTGAATTTCGAAAATTTGACTTCAGATTCGAATTTAGTGACCTTAAAAACTTTGCTACTAAAATCATCACACAGTTCTTAAAACTTTTTCTTCAAAAACATTTTTGACACAGAACGTTTTTCTTTGCGTGACTACGCAGAGATTATTTCGGTGAAAAAAAACGTACGGTGTTAAAAAAAATATATTTTAAAGATAAAAGTTGGCACTTTAAGATGGCGTAAACGAAAGTATAAAAAAATTTACTTCGCTAGCAAAAAATCACAAATATGTCAAAAAACATCAATTTTGACACCTTTAACTTCACTTTTCTCACAAACCTGACGTGATAGAGCAATTTCATTACCGGATTCGTGTTCAGCGCGCGAAAATACATCAAAAATAGTATCTTTTATTCAAACAGCAAAAATCACGTCGGGCAGTGTAATTAGATGTTGAAAGTAACATGGGCAATTGTAATAAAATGTATTTACGAACTTGGTATACATTGAATAGTACATTAAATGTATAGAGAAGTATATAAGGAAAAGCAATAAGTTTCATATTTATGTAGCTATCGTCGCGTCGAAGGAAGTATAAATTCTTACATAAGAGTTCATTGAAACATATGTCGCATGTAGCAAGAGCAGTCGAGATTGCCAAGAATCAGCTGTCAATGCTTACCTCGAATCAAATACAGAAAATGTTCACGTACGTCTCATCTTTCATGTTCCTCTTCTTTCTCTTTTCTACCTCTGATTCCCTTCGTGTTAACTTCCTTGTCGCACACCCGCGCGTCGTACAACATTCGATTCAATATCTAGATGCGGGAGTAACTCTATCTCCCGCTCTAGTTTTTTCATTAATTTTATCTCTCCCGCAGTCTCTCCCTCCTCTTTGATATCACATCCTCTTTCGCTCAATCTCGTAGTTCTTGTATCCCTCCCTCCTCTCCCCTCACTCTCACTCTCCGTGATCTGTCTCTGTCTCTGTCTCTCCTCTCTCAGCTGCGTGTCACTCTCCGTACACGATGCGTGAATCCGCGTGCGTGTTGATGAGCAACGAAGGGGCCAAATAACTCCGAGGGGTAAACGACTTCCACGCGTGGCGAAGCTCTGATGAAGTGCCGCTATGTGTGTGAAATTAGCCCCCCTTTTTTTGAAAATTAAAATTTTGACAATTGTTCCAGATTGTTCTGAGTTTGTTCTACATTGTTCCAAAGCGATATCATCTTATTCCAAA
>NW_017296782.1:97900-98562 GCF_001594075.2 Trachymyrmex cornetzi | reverse complement strand
TACAGATTGTTCTAGTTGTTCTAAACATTGTTCCAAAAGAACAATTCCATATGACGAACAGAAATGGCAGAAAACAAAAAAACATTTTCTTATCCGACACCCTTTTTCTTAATATTCGAAAAATTCATTATCGCGATAAATTGTTCTAGTTGTTCCAAACATTGTTCCAAAAGAACAATTTCGTAAATCAAACGGAAAACGAGAAAAATAAAAAAATAAACGTTTTTTAACAAACAAAGACTCCGACAAAAAGAAAAGGTACAATCTCCTTATCCTAACGCAGAATTTTATATTTTCAGTTGTTCTAGTCCTGAGAAACATAGTTCTGCATTATGAATCATCCGACGCTATGGTTCTTCCAAAAATCGAAAATTTCGATTTTTGGGAGAACCAGTAGCGTCGGATGATTCATAATGCAGAACTAGGAAGCGCGCGTTTACTCTTGATGGTGGATGCAAAAATATGGATTTTTTTCGATTTTTGAGAGAACCAGTAGCGTTGGATGATTCATATTGCAGAACTATGTTTCTCAGGACTAGAACAACTCAGAACAAAAAGTTCTCGACTGGAACAAGAGAGGAAGCGCACCTTTACTCTTGATGGTTGATGAAAAAATATGAATTTTTTTCGATTTTTGGGAGAACCAGTAGCGTTGGATGATT
>NW_017296782.1:63740-97705 GCF_001594075.2 Trachymyrmex cornetzi | reverse complement strand
GTTGGGATAAGGAGATTGTACCTTTTCTTTTTGTCGGAGCCTTTGTTTGTTGAAAAACGTTTATTTTTTATTTTTCTCGTTTTCCGTTTGATTTACGAAATTGTTCTTTTGGAACAATGTTTGGAACAACTAGAACAATTTATCGCGATAATAAATTTTTCGAATATTAAGAAAAGGGGTACCGGATAAGAAAATGTTTTTTTGTTTTCTGCCATTTCTGTTCGTCATATGGAATTGTTCTTTTGGAACAATGTTTAGAACAACTAGAACAATCTGTAGCAAAAAAAAATTGTTTGATATTCCAAAAAAGGGGGGCTAGCAAAAAAAATTCGTTTTTTCCTTTTATTGGAGAACGATTTGGAATAAGATGATATCGCTTTGGAACAATGTAGAACAAACTCAGAACAATCTGGAACAATTGTCAAAATTTTAATTTTTAAAAAAAGGGGGGCTAACTTCACACACATAGCGCCGCTGCGCCGCGTGCGTATCGATGCGGGAGACGAGCTTGGTATCCGCCGGACTCTCGCCCGATTAGAGCCGGAACCTGGTCTGATCTCCTCAGCGACCGAAGGAATCTCCGGTCCGGACAAAAGGAAATCTTCGACAGTTCGTGTTTTCAATCTCGATGGAATTTGGGTGTAGACAATTTGATGATTATAGTTCAGTACTTGTATTCTGTTTCAAATAAAGTTGTGATCTTTATACAAATTAAGTTTTCATCACCCACAATTACGAATATTCTCTCTCCCTCTCTCTCTCTCTCTCTCGTGTATTATTGTATATCTTTTTAAATATTTTTTATACACAGTAGGAGCGCTTATAGAGTATTAATTTAAATCATTCACACATTTCTCTGCATGATACGTTAAATATCGTCAGGCATGTGTCAATATGAGAACTGACACACTTTCCCACGTATTTTCGTCGTGCGTGAAACTTCTCGCGAGACAATAACGCGCGTATGATATTCCTAAATAGATATTACGCGCAGTTTCGATGCGAAAATGAACGAGCAAGCAAGCGATGCGAGCAACGAACTCATCGGACTCATTGGTAATACCGAACGGCCGCACGCGTCCCGCAGATTACGACGCGTGTGACGTGCACGTGCAGGTGCATAACACACGTCAACGGACAGTGGCAATGCAATCCCTCATCGGGGGATTCCGCATGTGGGTGGACGGGAGGTGTGTGTACTTGTGCCTTTTATTCCCAGGGACGGAAAGTGGGTCACGGAGTCGCCGTACGCGGATAAATAGGGGGATAGAAAATGTGTCTGCGTATGCATGTAACGTGTGTATGTGTGTGTGTGTGCGTAGATGCGCGTCTCGCATCTGCATAACGTGGTACTGCGCGTGTACGTGTCCCTATTGTCGAGCTTTTCCGTCCGTCGCAGCTTCCTCCTTGTTTTTTCATGCAGCAGGGCGGCTGCACATTTTTGAGACACATTATTATTCCAGATCCAATTTTATTACGAAATATCCTTTGCTCTATGAATAAATGTTTTTTCGATATATGAGATTTTATACGTTTTGTTTATAAAGGGTATCCAGCAGAGGATGTAACCGAATCGATAAACACTAAAATTAATTCAATTTTAGGAATTCTTTCGCAAAACTTCCCGTATTCTGTCTCGCTCTTTAAATCGATATGTACAACATTTTACTTCATCGTTGCACAATTATTTTTGACATCTATTCAATTTTGGATACGATATCCGGATACACAATTAAAACTTGTACAGCAAAGCTCGATATTCGCGTGTATTTTTCATCTACATTAATTCTTTTACCATTCGCGTTTATTTACGGGAAAAATCAATAAAAGTAATGAAATATTAGATAAAGGGAAAATCTTAATTGCTGAAGCGTTTTGAAAAGAAGTTAAAAAAAAATGTATCTCTTTATTTTAAATCAAAACAAACGAGAGAGATATTTTATGAAAGGCAAAAAATAAATTTTTACATTTTATAATATTTTTTAAAACTTAATTTTAATTTTTCTGCATGTTTCCTTTTTCCATATTCGTTGCGATGTTTTGCGGGACGTAATCCCCGCGAATGTATTTACATAAAGCTTTTACTACATTTGTTGTTCGGAAACGAAGAAAACGATGCGTGCATTGAACGCACGCATCACGCATCCTTACGCACTGTTCCTTTTTCGTTCTTCCCGTTTCTTTCTCCCTTATTCCTCTCATCGTTCGTTATTACTGCATTGTACGCATACGTGACACATATCGTTCGTGCAGCTCGCGCACGTTTATTACATAATGAGACGCGCTCGTGTTTAAGGCTGCACGCATAGAAGCCTTTCGCGCGAGACACGAGTACGCAGCGCCTTCAGCGCGGCTATTATGCACTCGGCGAGATCCATCTCTTCCTTTCTTTCTCCTTATTTCTCTCTCTCTCTCTCTCTCTCTCTCCCTTCTTCCGTTCTCTCCTTCTCGATCTCGCATGCTCGAATCTTTCTTCTCTTCTTTTGCTTTCGTTTTCATGGCATGTGTGCGTGCTGCGTCGTAGGAAGCTGCGATGTAAACAGAAATGCGTGCATTCGCATCCGTCCGTTCGTCCGTCGAGCGTTTACGCTTCGAAGAATGCGTCGCCGCTGCTGATTATCGGTGATTGCATCATTGCCTCAGGATTAAAATTGCTATAATGTCCGATCGTAGGCGAGCACTTCTTGTTCTTGTTAGACTTTCTGTAACCAGCACGTGGTATTGTTATTCTGTCTTTCTCTCTCTGTCTGACTCTCCCTTTCTCTGTCTCTTTTTATGATAGGCTTTTGTTATGCAAATATATCGAGTTTCAAATTATGTAACACGGAGGTTGATAAGTAGCGAGTGATTGCTCGAGGATTACACGTGTTGGGAGTACCATTTAGAACTTTTAGATGTAAGTAAGATGAGCAACGAATATTTCTGAAAACATGAGTCTTTATTCAGTTTCTCTATTATCTCGCGTTATTTATGTTCATAGTTTTATGTTTTTTTTTTTCATTTTTTTACCTTTGATCGTGTTCGAATTCACCATTATACGGAAACTGTGATCGTTTCATTCTCTGTATTTATTTTCTTGAAAATCTTCCATTTAAGTTGATCGACGTCGTCGCGAATTCACAACGTGTGAATCGACGCTAGAACGAGAAGAGTCTGACGTTTGACGTCATTTGGCAAACATTCCCGTTGCTCGAACAGCCACCTCTTATATTTCGTACAGTCTTTCTCTGTTTCTCTCCTTCCTGTCTCTCTTTCATCGTTTCCATCTGTGAGGAGCGGCTTTCAAGGAGGTGATTCGCCTTTTTCGGCACCTTTTGGAGCCTGTCAGTTCTCTCTAATCGCGAATTCAAGGCGGGTCACACGCTTTCACAATGTTCTTTTTTTTTTTGGAGAATTGACCGTATTCTGTAGACATTTTTTGGATGAGTTTTAAATAACGTAAAATATATTTAAACTTTCTGTGCCAGGGCAAACCACGTCGGAACAGAATGGTATATACATAGGTAGAAAATGATTTTACATATACATCAGAATGCTATATCATTAGATTTATTAATATATTATACAAACGATCGTATTTACTTTTGTGTTCATATTTCATAACAAATAGTTAATTCCTGGTTGAAACTGTTACCGAAATTGATTATTATTAATCCCAAATTAATTCATAGCTGCTTTACAGATTACTAGTGACGTTTCTTTCTTAAACTTTTTAATGTAATAAAACAATTTTATCTTTATTTTAATAATTATTCTTAATTTTAATTCTGTAAAATAATTTTTCGCAAATAATTAGAAAATATTAAAATATTATTATAGTTACGAAAGATATTTTTTTTTTCAAAAATTATTTCTTTTTAAAAAATTATACATTTTTCTTTAATAATTGATGTGTGATTTATTTTAACAGAATTAGGTTAGGTTTGATACGCTTTAAGCTATTCCAATGAATTTTTGCATTGCATTTATAATTATAAACATTCTTGCAAGAAATGTATGTAATCGCAGTCGCCAACAAACAATGAAATATGAAAGCGTTATTTTAACCTGGTAATATATTACACGTTATACCGCGATAAAAGTGTCAGGGCGACAGATAGGATCGATAAGTATATATCTCGCTTGCACTTGCGGTTACACGAATGCCATCGAATGCAAGATAACCGTAACCCCCCCAGCCACAAAAATAGTCGGATATTCCGGCATCGAGGGAGCTTGTGGCTCGCCTTGGTAAAATGTCAATACGTCCGGCGCTTGTCGGCGAAGGGAACAGAAATTCAGAGGCGACACTCCCCGCGTTGCGCATATAGGACACCTGCGTGCAAACGGTGCGCTTGCAACGGCGAGCGTGTGTCTGTACGTGCGTCAGGAGCGATGGTGTCTCGTTGACCCAGTTCGACGATTTCGCTGCAAGCTGCAAGCTGCAAGCAGCGCCGTGCTTGCATGTGCGAATGCACGTGCACCGAGAGAATCCCTGCCACCCAGAATCGCGTTCTCGAATCGAGCTCGACCTGATAACCTGACACATTTCCGTAAGCATCACAATTATTTTAACCAGATTTCAATTTTTCCTCTTTCATTAGTCATTTGGATTGTTCTTTATTTTTGAAGAAACCTGATTTTCTTACCATAATTTACAAAAAAAAAGTTTAGGTATATACTTTAATTATTTTTATTTAACTGTTATATTATAATAGACTAATTCTATTTTGATTATTTAACTGTTCCGTTAATTAAAATTCAACGTGTAGAAAAGACTTTCTCCTTGTAAATTGATTCTTTAATCGTGTACTTTTAGAGCATTATTGCCCACGGAAAGTAAAGTTCCGCATTACTTTGCGTCGATCACTGGCCTTGCATTGTATGTAAAAAATAATGCATAAATAACCGCGTGGGACGAAGAAGCACGCGGCTCTAATAGTGTTATTTCGCGTACGTGATACGGTTGAATTATAGGTATAGCAGGGGATGCATTACCTTCGCGTTCGCGTTCGCGTCCGAATTATTTGAAAATCAATAAGCGCTGCTAAGAATACGCAAATGACCCGCTGGCCCCGCTGCACTTCCAGTGCGCTCACTCGCGCCGCGCCGGAACAGGCCGATGGAAGCGAAGGCGCGCAGAAGGCCGGCCGTTTGCTTCAAGGTGAATTTATAGAGGTATGGCCGCGGATTATTTGCGGATCCGCTGACGGAGGTCGCGTATAAATTTCTGTTTGGATTGAACGTGCGCCTCTGCGCCTTCAAAAGCAGCGTGTGCCAGGCCAGGAAGCGCCTTTCGCAGATCTCGAAGGACTTCGCTGGCTCTTGCGACGATCATCAGACGGGGGTATTGATAAGTCACGCGAAATGTGGTTGATGAACTTGTTAAAACTGTTTGACTGTCGTCACATTCAAGCGCGAGATGCATATTTCATCTTATTCAAACTTGATGCTTGCAAGATATCTCCTTATATTTATGCCTACAAGATGATTTGATTTCTTATCTCAATCGCAATAGGTTAATCTGCCTATAAATATTTCAGTTTTATCAACACCGATAAAGCCTTTTAACCTTGCCGAGAGCTTTGTGTATCCCTGATTCATTAATTTCAATATTGATCCAGCTGCGTTAACGAGAACATTGCATTAGGCTGCAAAATACGAGCGGCGTAACATCGTATAGTAATTAATCCATTTATTTGTTACTTTATCCATTTATCTCGTATCCATTCTTTATCTTTTCGTAAATAGGTTGCTTTTGTCGGTGTCGACGGAGTCGAACATCAAGTGCCTCATGTTCGTAGGTAATAACGCGCTGATGCACGTCCAATTTTTGCAAACGGAGGAACTTTACTCGCTCGCGCGCGGTGAATCGCGCTCCTGTCGGACGCACATTCGTGCGATGCAAATAAGAGACACTTGCGCCCGTTCTCGATATATCTCGATACTCACCGCGAATAGATGCATTGTGTCACGTCACCTTGTTGCGCGCTGCGTGCATGCGTGTCACGATTGTGCGCGTATATTGCGTCTGCGATGATATTACGGCCAATAACGTGTCGCGAACACCTCGCGCAATGTAAACTCTCGAGTCTCGAGTAAGTTGGATGACCAGACGGCACTCGATTCCAGACCGACTTGTTCAAGTATTCTCGACCAGATCGAGTGCGACTTCGTCGCATTTAACGACTTCCAAGGATGGAAGGTCGGGGTACGATAAAAATAATTGCATTAATCTGCGTGCACTCGCGAGCGTCGTTACCTCTCAAAATTGCTTGAAGAAAACGTTGCTGCGAGTGGGAAAGTATTTATAAGTATAATATGGGGTAAAAGTGTCTAGCTCTTATAATGGTGTGAATATTTTATAATTTCTTGTAAGGGTTAAAAAAAGCCCCACTTGACTGGCGTTCAAATATGTCTTGCAGTATAATCTTATAAGCAAGGGAAAAGATAGTAAGCAAAGATGCACTAACGTATTTCTTAACTTCAGAGAATTGTATCATCATTTTATAACCGATAATTGGAAAATTTCTATTATAGAATTATTATTATTTCTCTGTTTCATACACTGCGTTTTTATTTCAATTTTGAAACTCCACAAAAATCATACGTCGTACGATAAGCACTGTGGAAATTTATTTCCATAGTGTGCGTCAAGATTTCTATATTTAGCGCAAGGATACGTCGAGTGTGTTCTCTTCGACTCGGAATTGCGCCGGGTGCATTAACAGTGAACGGTGACCTCCTTGTAACGCATCTCGAATTCCTCGAGTGGAATTGCTCTGCCGAAATTTTGTGCAGTGCGATGATACGAGGATTGACAAGCCGTATAATCCGAGAAGTTTAACGATGCGAGTCACCAGTCGCTATATATCCTCCCACTTTCCCTCTCGATTTCTCTTTTTACTTTTAAACTATAAAGCGACAAAGTGTTTAAATATCTTATCGGTGAAAGGATCGTGCCTCTCGGAGAAGCACGCGTCTTTAGTTACTTAGATTGGACTTTAAGATAAAAAGAAAGAGAGACAAGTACAGGCTTTCTTCAAAAATAACGGCGATGGTCTACAAGAGAAACGTTTTTTTATCAGTCAGTATATGTCTCTGAATTTTATGGGGGGGGGGGGGGGGGGTTTCAGACCCGTTTTTCTCTCTTCTATAATTCATCGTCGATTGCTCGTTTTAAACTTATGTATTTTTCCGATTTCGCCGTTTTGCAATGCCCGAAATAAAACCGATAAATATCTTATTCGAAATCTAGGACGCGTTTGCAATTCGTATTATTACGGATTTGTAACACGCCATCGCGATATGAAAATATGCTTCTTTGCGCGTCGTTTTGGATTATTTCCAACTCGAATTTTGATTTCCATAAAATGCGAATATGAATTCACTTGTTTTACTGAAATTGTATTATTATTGAAAGTTTATTCCTTTAGAATCAAAGTTTTTAAAGGAATTGGTAGACGTTGTCAAGTGATTGACATTTAGGAAAAGAAGATAATGCTTGGTTCGACATGATCCAGAATTGCATACGATTCATTAAAAATGTTATCAGCATTTATCCCTCGTTTTTCTCGCTTGTTTCAAAGAAATTGATCTCGCAGAGCATGCGAGATAGTAAAAATAATTCGGCGCCGAAAGGATTAATTACGACCGTTTGACGAGAGGCACGAAATTCTGTATCGCCTCGTCCAAAATCTACGTCAAGCCCTGAACAATGAGCGGATATTTAGGCCGATGCGCCCCAAATCGTCCGAGGTTCCAGCACGGGTGCACCGAAAACTGGTGCATCGTGCCCCACGAGGCTTTCACCCCCGGCCGCGGTGGTGGCGGTCGTCGCGCTTGCGCTCGGCGATGCACTCACACGTCGATCGGTCGCATCTCGGTCGGTGATCTTGCTCGGGTGAAGCACGTCGGTGTCGGCGAACCGTGTGTATTCACGAAGTAGGTCAGGTCTCAATGGCGAGAAAGAGAGAGAGAGAAAGGGAGAAAGAGACGAGTGTGTGTATGTGCGCGCATATCGATGCAGCCACTCGTTCGTGCTCCACCACCTCGTGTTCAACGTTATGCATCTATCTTTGAACTATGCACGCCGAGAGACTCGTACGTAGCGAATTTTTAATTCCTCTTTCTCCTCCCTTCTTCTAGGTGCTCCCCCTTGTCTCCTTCGACCCGTCGACGCTGCCATCGTCGTCGCTCGTCGCGATGCACAAAGCGGCGGCGATGCGACGAGTGCGCGTCGAATGCATCGTCGCAGCGGATGCAGGGTTCTTCAGGATTCACTTTCGAACGATTCTCAATAGAAACTCACAGTCGAACGTAGGCTTATTTCGTTCTGCGTCATTTATGATGACTTCGACAATAGCATTTTAAAGACTGTCATGTTTCGGATTCATTGCATTCTTTTATTTCTCTTTTAATTTCTATAATTCCTGGGATTTTAATATTTGCACATTTATATTACGTACATATTTTTATCTACTGTAACTTTTACGTTGTCCTTGTTTATGTGTGTGAGACAAAGTTTTAATTATGATTCAGTACTCTACGTGATAAGTTTTACAAAAGATTAATTTGGGATCATGCAAATCGTAAAATATTCTACATTAGTGATTTCATGTCCAACTGGGTCATCAATATCAATAGAGAGATTCAAGCGAAAGAGCATAGGAATAACATAGGAAATTCTATTTTGTAGTGCGTCGATAATATCTCGGAAAGTGAAACTAAGGATACCGAGACACTATGATCCAATGACGAGAATTACGGAATTCCATTTCAATCTTGTATCTTTTAGAATTAAATTATTTCTTTAATAATAACTCTTAAATCATTCATATTGATATCGTTATCATCTTATTATAATATAAATCATTAATTTAATTACGCGTGATGATCCAAACGTATAAACCGACCAAATTTATGACTACAAGAATTAACAACTACGTATTAACGACATAAAATTTTATATTAGAAAAAAATTAATTTTAATTCATTTCCAGAAACAAATAGTTTCTTAATTACATCTGTCACAATAATAGAATAAAATTTACACGATTGATTTTCGCGTAACTATTTCTAGCTGCTTGGCTCGAGTCAGTTTTTTAATTGGTCGATAGTGCTCGAAACGGAGCGAGAATCGTGCCCGGATGACCTCAGAGTTGCAGAGCTTCGGGGCTGCAGGTACGCAACTGCGGCCTGTCCCATATTCTCATGGAGAGCTCGGACGCTCGATAACCGAGATATCGAGACGTGACGTAGGTGTGAGAGGCGAGTGAACCGGCCCACAATCGTGCGCTGCTCAGTTCCTGTGTGCGTGCGTACGTGCACATACATTACGTACACTTTACTTAATGAAACAATTGGACTGACCCGGACTACTGCTCCGGCGTTGTCGACACTCGTTTCGCGAAAGAAAAATACGATATAGAAGCTGCGACCGGATCATTGATGAGGATCGTCGCACTCCTTCTCGACAAGAATAGACAGTTGTTAATATATTACTCTGGAGTTAATTCAAAACTAAATATTTACCACTCAAAGTATATAATACGTTACACATATTTATATTTACTTTCTGAAACTCTTAGAACCGATTGTTCCATTTTCGGATAAACTATGTGACAATTTATCTAATGTATAAAAGAGTAAAAGTAAGAGTAAAAATGGAACAACCCAACCTTAGAATGAATCTCACTCTAAAGAGTGAATTCTCACTCTTAGAGATTGAAAATTGAGCCTTTTTTTCAAAATTGGCTCAATTTTTGCTCTTTAGAGTGAGATTTCGTTTCAAAGAATTTAGAGAGTAAGAAATTTTTTATTTTAAAATAAATTTGATATTACTAATAATATAAAAACTAATATAAAAACGTTTAGGCTTTATTACTCTGTTCGATTTATTAAAGTCTCATTACTTAAAAATATTAAACGATTTAACGGAACGAAAAACTTTGATTCGGTACGAAGATCATTCGTAGAATCTTATGCTTATAAGTCGATATGTTGTTTATGATAGATGCATCTATCGGGCATTCTCTAAGCATTGCACGTGCCTTACTGGTCAGTGGTCTTATTTTGCGAAATTATTGCCACGATAGGCACTAGTCCGGGTCAGACCAATTCGCTTCATTAAGCGGAGCGTGTACAATGCATCACACGTACGTGTCACTTGGTTACGAGGTGATACTGCCTGCCCCGCGTTTACACCTACGCGTGGTTTATGACAAGCATGTGGGGCAGGTCGCAGCTGTGTACCTGCTGCACCACAAGTGCTCGGCACTTGTAATGTGCGCGACAGATTATTATTTCATTTGCCGTACTTTGTAAAACGACCATGCGACGAGGAGCGTTTATCGTAAGACGCTAATTTTCCTCGAATTAATGTGAGGTGCAATTATATTACAAATATTTTACGTTTTAAAATTTAAAAACAAAATATACTCCGAAAAATATAAAACTAATTATAACATTTTTTTTTAGTTGTATAAAAAGTGATTCTCTTATAAATTTTCATTATTTATTTATTAATATATATACTAAATTATATTTTATATATGTATATTAATAATAACTCAATATTAAAATAAAAATAATTATATATAATATTTGTGAAGTAAGTTATCGAAGAATATATATACATATTATCTATCTAGAACATTTATTTTAATATTAGATAATATATTTAAAAAATTAACAAATTTATCAGTTTAGATTATACTAATATTATACTATTGTATATGTATTTAGTATTTTAGCATACAAATTGTTTTCTAATTTTGAGAAGCGCGTATTGAAAATACTTCGTAACCAGGACTATCGCAGATCTAAAAAAAATCAAGTATAATTATACACACATAACACGCGAGAGTTACTTTTTGCATGTATAGAGATAAAATCATTGCAAATTTATCTTATTGTCAAGTCCTACGTACCCGTTGTACATTACTAATTCGAGCCATATACTTTCAGAAGCAATTTTACATGCCCCTATTTGCATTCTCGAGACGAGTTTTCACCAAAGCTTCATCGGCTTCCATCGGATTGTCGCGTGTGAAACTGTACACGAGCCGCGTGAATTTTTTCGTTAAACGCGAAGACACGCAAACTACGTGTCATTTGGTCGCTGCAGCACCTACGCGATCACGCTGACATCGACAGTGGGCCGGATGGGTGGACCGATCCGGTTGCGGCTCCCGCGTATCTGCTGCACCGCTGCACCGCTGCACCACACCGGCACCGCAGCGGCCGAGGTCATCCGGGCAGCGCCTCTTATCCTCGGTCTCGCTCCGATCGTCTCGCATAACCATGTCGGCTTTTTCACTTTCTTTCACTCTCCTCGTCACTCGATCGCCAAACTTTCGCGCCTTGTTCTTTCTATCTCTGCCAGAAGTTTAGTTAATTTTTGTACGATGAATCTTAAAGTCGTTGTTGCGTTTATTATTCACATGTTTAATAAGATGTTATTACGTTTTTCTCTTTACATTTTTGTTCTATAAACTTGTAATAGTATTGTACAATTACATATTTGTGCAAATTTTAAGTGTATAGTTTTATAACTTATTTAGTTATAATTTTAGGTACATAAAAAAATAAAAATCTCATATTGAGGAGGATTTGTACTCTTAGGATTATCATCTTTCTTTAAGTTTGTTCCAATTTTAAATTTGTATCGTTTTGTATCGAAATCTCACATATATTTTTATTTATTATCACTAATTATGTAGGTTTTATGAATATTGTGGCATATGTAAAGATTTCGATCGCATCTTGTATTTAATATTTCGAATATTTTTTCCTTAACTCTGCGGTGGAGTTGTGCAATTTTTGCGTAATAGCATTAAGCGAAGAAGCAACGAAAGGGTTACGCCCGCGAGATGACCCCCTCCGGAAAGAGCTTCTCCAGTCTCGAGATCCATGTTTTTCCAGGAACGTTTCCTCGGATCCATTACGACCTCTCTCGAACGATTCATTTCGAGTGCCCCTTTAACGACGTAACGAAGAATCCACCGCGCGAATGTCATTTCCGCGAATTCATTAAGGTTGACGCGCGCGGTGTAAACTCGCACGGAGTGCAGTCGCATAGTTACTGAACGCTTAAAATAAACGCATGATGCGTGAGCCCGAGCCGAGCGATTTACACGTGTGCACGCACGTGAGTGCACGCATGCGACGCGTTGAGACGACGGAAACGAGTAGGTCTTGGATTGTGAGCTGCTCAGACAATCGTCTCTAGTCGTTTCTAGTCGCTTTGAAGACGTTGCATTGAGAAACCAACGAAGGAACTGACGTTTTCTGTGTAACATTATATATGTATACAGTAGCTAAAAATTTTGTGTTTAGTCGATGTATAAAATTATTACGTAAGATTTCTCAAGAAAAATTTCTCCAAGAATTTCGATAAAATTAAGAATTATCTAAGTACATTAATTAGATTATATTCACCAATTTCAATCACATCTTCTACGGTCAATCTTCTGAAAATCAAGAAGTTAGAAAGTAATGTCCTTCGAGATCTTGAGGTTCGCGGCAATTTTGATTACGAAAAAATTATAAGATTGACGTAGTGCACGGCTCGAATCAAATTTGTACCGACACACCTGTGCGTCGTATCCATCTGTCTGGCATAATCCACTCCCTGCAATGTGTTCGTTTATAGAAGTGAACGTATACGTATCTCTTACCCGCTCTCTTGAAGTATTCAGGACCAGTCTAGAAAGAAAGGAAGAGACAATGCATTCACTTTAATTGAGTTTATGCGCGTCTTTCAATGCTGAAGGATGTCGGTTGGACATGGAACAAAGTAAGGAGAGTTGATAAGTTAAAGATGCTCTTCAACTTATTTCAACTTATTTTTCTTTATTAATATAAATCTTAATGTCTACATTATAAGAGTCTTTGCATGCTGCATTTAACTGGAATGAGAAGTGAGATTTCGAATTAAAAGCTTATTGTATCAAAAGCTAAATGTATAACGAGTATGAAGCAATAAGCAGGAACTATTTAAAAAAAATAATGTATTTGTCTATTCGAATAGGCTGATGCAATTACAGTGATACTTGAGTCGATTTAATATTTCATTTTACTTTTCACTATTAATAATTTTTTCATTTGAATTATACATGTTTCACTAAAATTCATATTTGACATTCGCTTGAAATATGACGTAGAAATAATTTCTTTGTCGCAGAGCAATTAAAGTTTAAAAATGTACTCTTCTCTTTTTTACATAATCCAAAAATTCGAATGCTTGCATTAAGAATTAAATTAATTGAATTAAAAAATTTATTTTACTAATATAATATGCATTGAATTATTATTATGTACATGAAATTATTATATTATTAATAATAAGTCAATTAAATTAATTAATAGATTAAATTGGAGTAAAAACTATTTTTATGCTAAAATAATTATAGTAACTAATAAAATTGGAATAATTTCATGATTATGGAACTTGATAAATCGAGTTAAGTGAATCATTGAGTGGAATTTTGACGTAAAATCGGATTTACCCTACGGTCAGATAGAGTCGCCGTGTAGAGAAAGACACGTGAATTATTATTGCCAAGAGAGCGATGAAACCGCAGGAAACTGCCGTGAATCAACCGAGACCTTGATGCCAATGCACCTTTGCAAATTATTCTCGAGGATCTCACTTGCGCCACGATGCAACCCTAGAACGTGGGATGCAGTATATGCATATGAGTCGCGACGGTGTATCAGTTTTAGTGTGCCGTAAGCCAGTGTATTACACCACGCAGGTTCCTTTAAAATTAACTCGTAATGACTCTGTAAGACTCATCGCTGTAAATTAGCGGGCATCACGGGAAAGCAGCAAACCAACCGAAATTGTCGAAACGACCTCGGTAATTTTAGTGATGCAATCGAGATTTCTGAGCGGCTTTCTGAGAGAATAAGCGAAAAAGTAATGCTTGTGTGTAGGTCGACGAGTACAAATCCGAACCGGTTCATGTATCTGAAAAATTTTTTAGCCTAGTCGTTCGTGATTGATGCATTTAGCTTGTCCTTACAGAATAGCTTGAGTTATTTATTTTCTAAGACGTACTTTGTAATCGACCAGCGATAAAGAATCATTGTTTGCTGATCGGTACTTGGATTGTCGAGCTGGTTACAATGAAGCGTATCCAGTCAAAGAGGCGTGATCCACCATCGATGAGAAAGCAGTAAGAAAGAGAGAATAGCTTGCAAGAAAACGGTTATATCTCAGGTCTTGAGAGGAAAAAGACGACGGCCATGTAGGCCTGGCCATGAAGGAGACCTAGCTAGGCTCCATGTTAGTCGTCTCGCGTACTCACCGGAGTTCGCGCAAAGTCCGTAAAGTCCTCAAATCGGGAGTGGATAACCGGTCATTGGGTCCGGCCGCATCTAATTCCCGCGACTTGTCACAAAAAGCGCACATTGTTGCGCGCCTCACAATAGCCCCGGCGCACACGCACGTACTCGAATAGCTCACAAATACCCCACGTTAGTCTAACCGCCACAAACTAGCACACGTTACTGCACGCGCGTTGCATAGGCGATGTAATAATAGATTGTATTCACGGTCCCGTGTATGCTGCGGTGGTGCACGGCCCCCACCGCAAATTACGGACAATCATCCCCGCCGTGCGCGCTATCCGTATCATCCTTTTTTTTTGGCAAATAACACACTGCTTGCATCTACAGGGCGTCCATAGATGAAAGACGCAGAGTTGGGAATCTTGGACGTATGTTACCGTGGCGGAAATAAGATTCGAACTTAAATAGAATTACTATGACATGATTTCTTACGATTGATAATTTTAATTTAGGATCGAGAGTTATCGTGACATTGGGTGAAGCTTTTTCAATAATGTAGTAACTCCTGCTCGAGTTAAGAATAATACATTGGGATTCACTATTTTAAGTTAGGTATTAAAAAATCAATTTATTTTTACAGTTTCTTTAGAAGAGTTTTTGTTAATTTCAAGTAAAATTCACATAAGTGACTTAGCCGGTAATTTAATTAAAATTATATATTGCTTATTTGTACTATACTTTTGCCAAAAATATATATTGTAAAGTCAGGAAAAATTTAGTTATATTTGAACGTAAACGAAAAATAATTAGAAAAATAATTGTGACGCAAATTATCAATCGCCTTTATAGTATTTTTCTATATTATTTTAAGGGAATTCACAAGACTCGAATCGCTTCCATTCTAATCTGACCACCCTGTGGTCAGCCCTTCACCGTGACTAGCGTGGCACGAAGTAGATATCGGGGAGAGCAAGTATTCTTTACTACGTTGTGCAGTCCGCAGCTCATGGAAGCACGGACACCTACGACCTGACCACACGCAATCCTCTCGTCCTGCCTGTTCTCGTCTTCCCTCATCCCGCCTTACCCTTTTCCATTGCAATTGATTTACAAACCCGTATTAAGCTTACGTACGCGCTCGAATTGAGCAGATGGCTGGCGGACGAGCGCGGGATGTCTTTGTGCTACGATCGCGAGCTAAGTGCGAAATTATTGGGGGGCTTGATGCATCAGCAAGAAGGAGAGAAAGAGAATCGTGATGCGCGATAGTTTGCGTGAAGTCTGGAAAATCGCACTCGGATATCGGTAATAAGTAGGTAACTGATACTACTTTTATATTATATAATGTGTTTCCACAGAAGGAATTTATAATTCTTTATTTGTATACATAGATATATATATATATATGCAATTTTATATTAACATTATATATAATTATACATTCCATAATAATAATAATAATAATATAATATATGTCTATTTTATATACATGGAAACTTTATGAGATTAATGCATTTCGCTAGTTTGTATTGTATCGAGCTTGAAATAAGAATTTAATTTCGCGCAGATATTGCCATTGCGAAGAAGATTCGATTCGCGAAGACTTCCGAGCGCGGATAAGATTGCATTGTTTAACGAAGTAGGTCGAGCGCGCCGTCCTGCTTTCGCGATACATTTTCTACCGACAGCTTTCGGGGTGGAGGAGTATTTCATATTCTCGCTCTCCTTCAATCCTGCGCTTTCTTTTTGTGCTCACGCGGGATCGTTATTGCGAGCTTGCGCATTATGTTTCGTGTCAGCTCCACCGTTAGTCAACTTTTGCGCCAACTTCCTCCACGAGCGCGTTTGTTTCAATCCTCAATGGTCCTTCCAGGCTTCGTGAAACTTCTCTGTGCCTCATTCATACGTTTCCATATAGATTTGTACAACCTCCATTGTTAACTAGATGAAAGAGCGCCCTAAATATCCTATATAGGTATTTTCAAGTACTAAACTAGTATTGAATTATTACTTGGAAATATCGCGCAATTTAACTGTCACACGTGTTAAATGCAATTTGCCTGATATTATTACTATGTTTTAAAGAACGAGGTTGTTATTATTTATGACTTGTTATTGATATATTATCTTTATAATAACTTACATTACCAATTATAACAATTCTGATTATTTGGTTGCGACGTATATGAAAAGATTTGACAAAAATAAACAATGTGCAATATGGTAATATGAAATAATTTAATTATATATAGTAGGATGAAAAACATCGTTTTCTGTTGATGCCAACGAATCATAATGCAGCACAAGAGAATACGATAATTTTGCTGAGTAAATATGTCATGAAAACGACAAAGTTCGCACCTTTTGACACTGGCGAAATGAAAGAGAAATACGAAAAACTCTTCGTCGCAAAACATCCAGCAATGCATATCGTGCTGTTACAAGGAATAGCGCGATGCACTGACAGCGCCCCGAATACATTCGTCGTTCTCGTTTCTCGCAGTTTTATCATCTCGTGAAAGAGCAACGAACGACTCGACGCACCGCCATTGTGGTCCATTCGCACGCGTTCATTCTTTATGCAACCAAGAATGATGCGTTTCGCTCGTACTTCAGTGTATTTCTGCGTATACAAAAATATTTCTCTCTATATCTATTATTTCCAGCGTAACTTCGTTTTTTAAAATATGTCATTTTATGCCACTATTTTCTGTAAATAATAACAATTCCCATGTTTTCACGCACATATTCGCGCAATAATCGATGCAGCTAATGCAGTAATAAACTCGACTCTAGTGTAATTTATGAAAGACAATATACACGGAGAATTACGCGAATTGTAATCTAAGGGAATTTGCGAGAGAGTCATAAGCGATCAATCTACAACGCAGGAATTTTGCGACATTGCTGTACCTATATATTCTCCCGTAGGCATCTCATAATCGAATATCCCGCTCTTCAACGTTCGAAGGAAAAAAGATGTAAAAAGTTCCAAAGATTACACGACCCCGAGATGTTGAATTGTTAATATTGTTCGTGTTATACGCGGTTCTCAGAAAGCGGACAAACGATATTCACGATGCAGCAGGAGTAATGTGGGGGGAGGGAAATGCGTTCCCTTTCTTTCGCGTCGCTTTCTACAATAGACTAGGGATCGAGATTCTCCGCTATTCCGCTCCGCGCGAAGCGGGAATTACTTTCGCTACTTTCAGCTCTCCCAACAATGCTGTGATTTAATAGAGACCGTGGCCACGCTCGCGTGAGCGCGCTACTTTCATCTTCCTTCGCTCGCGCGATTACGAGTTTTCTTGCCGTCGTCGTTCGTTTCTGTAACAACGCGTGCCTCGCACATTCGTTCTCAGAGACAACGTCAGTTGAACGTTTAATATTCCATTGTTACGCCCCGTGAGTCAAAGAAATCGTTAACTCGGTTCTTTCGGGTATAAACGTCTGTCTTGTCATTGATCTATGCAATTTGTCTCTCGCACAAAAGGAATAGACGTATTTCCAGAAATTCTCTTTATAGCGTTTACGTCCATGATCTACAAACAATATTTTTCAATGTTATACGTCTGTTTTTTTAAGTACTTATCACTTATTTGATAGAAAAGCGACATATCTCAAAATTAGCAAGGAGAACATTTTTAAAGTTCTAAAATTTAAATCAAAACAACATTTTTAAGGAAAAATTGTATAACTCTAAATATATAGAACATTTTTCTATAACTATTTCAACACCGACAATACTCTTTCACGGTATCTAACTAAACGAAAAAGTCTCTTTCCTATAAATAGTTATTGCAAACTTGATAAAAAAACAAGCGATATTATTACAAATGTTCGTTTGTTTTTCAACAAAAATATACGTCTTTAGAATTGATTTCTCAAAAATATTAATTTTTTAGTTGTTTGACACTTTTCTGTCAAACATGCGATATGGCGATATGTGTACTTATGGATATCTACAATATCCAGTACACTTTTCATATTACGTGGTAACTACATTCATAACTGACGATTTCTCGAAGTTTGCGCGGAATGCGTCGTAACTACATTTCTCGATTTCTTGACTCTTGTCTTCAAAACGTCCGGCTGTGGCGTCGAGTCTTCAAGTATTCACTTTCCACATTTTCGCGACGGGGGGCTCCAAGATCGGATATCGTGCCCATCGGAGCGATACGACCCAATCCGCAGAGTGCAATTTCACGAAGGGCGGTTATCGCATGCCGTAACGGCGATTCAAGTTGCGACACTTCTCGCATGGATGACGTTTCGTTGGATACGGCGTGGTTCGAAAGTTGCCATCGAAGTTTGTTTCGAAATTGCACAGTCGCGCGATCTGATCGCGATCTCCAAAAAAAAAGATTACAAAAAGAAGGAATAAAAAAAATTGGAAAGGAGGAAGAAACGGAGCGTGCAGTAATGCCAGCGAGCGCGAGTCGCACGATTTGTCTCAGATTTTAAGTTCGTACACCATGCATCACGAGCCTACCCACAATAATTTATTACATTTGATGCGAATACAGCTATGGGGTGTCTCAAAGAAAACGTAAGTTTTATTAACGTTCGGTCGTTTTATATCTTTTTCTTAAGGTAACTCCTAAATGAAGAACAATCGAGAATAGAAAATTTTTTTTACAATTAAGTAACAAGATTTAAACGTTTATTTAAATTTATATATATATATATATATATACATATACATGTATATTTAACTTTATTATAAATGCTAATTCTTAAAATAACTTATATATTTAGTAACTTTTTTAAATTTGTCAATAAATCTGTTATTAAAATTTAAGGCGTATTAATAGAACACCCTATGTGTACATGAATTGTAATTGAATTAGAATGCGATCCGATCTGATCTAAACAACATGCTGAATCAGGCGATTGGATGTAAACAATAATAAAATACGCGATTCGAATGCTCAGGTGTCGGGGAAATCGAACGGGATCGAATGCATCTAATCTCTCTCTCGCTCTCTCGGTCTTTATAAGTGCATCCAGGTACTCTGCGAACGTCGTTCGTCGATCTTGTGGGTGGATAGCCGTGTACTTTCATCCTGAACGGTAATTTATCATTCGTATATCTCATTACGGCAATATGTAACGAAATCGCCGAGATATTGCTGGATTTATAGTAAGAAGGTGTGAACGTTTTCTAAATGTTACTATGACGATGAACCCAGTTCTATGGAAATACTCTGTACCGATAACAGTATTTGCGATGCGATATGGTAGATAAACAATAATTCATCCTTATCTGTCATGTTGTGTATTTTTATCTTACGCTTTTAACCTGGAATTTTTAACTTGAAATTATCTCGCAATAAAATTATGATGCAGAAATGCGTGTTGTGTGTACAAGTTTCAGAACACTTTTATACATTTTAATAATTTAGAAAATTTCTGTATTAAATACTGGTTATATTTAATGTTGACCGTAAAATAATTTATAATTTAGAAACGAGCTTTGCCGTGTGCATTCGATATTATTTCACCGTCGAGATTTCATTGTCAAGAGAAAACGAGATTATAAGCGTCTCTTTTTGCGGCATTGTAATAGCTATGGTAACAACATTGTTGGGATACGCAGTCTAGGAAACGGTGAAAATTTTTTTTAAACAACGCGACACCGACATGGGACGAGTGCACCGAGTGAACTTGACAGATGGTTCTTTCGCTTTTTATCGCGAATGTGCACGTAACGTAGGGGCCTGTTTATACACAAGTTTATCAATGTAATACGCCGCTGCAACGCGTTTACACATAACCCATTTGAGATCGTCGCCCGCATAATTCATTTCCCTCCACCTCCGCTAATGGCGAAATGCAAGATGCAGCAAACAATACGACAGCTAAACAAATTATAACTGTTAACAAGAAGTGATGATACTTTTTTCTGGAGATTAAAACTTTAATCAAAATATTAATTAAAGAATTTTGCGGGAAGAGAGGGTAAAATGAGTGAACACGAGTTGAAGAAAGACGAAGAAAGATATTTGTTAGAAATCTGCAAACCACGTTTATCGAACCGTTTATTACATTGAATAGAATCGCAGAAATAACGAGCAATCCGAACTGTCGAAATACCTGTTGTATATAATCTGAAAATCTTTCCGACATTGCACTTTGTGAGAGATTGACTGCACTCACACATTGTAAGCAATAAATTATCAACTTAATTTAATACAAGTCGATCTCGCCTTTCGTCTCGAATTAAATGGTTTAATAAATTCGATCGTTCGATACGCTGATATTACCGTCTACAATACATTTGACTGTACAGGCGTGAATTAAAAGCATGATTAACAAATTACGAAACGTACAACTTACGAGTATAAGAACGTTTTGGTGATTTTTTTTTCAATGAACGATTATAGTTGCAACGTTGTGACTGGGAGAACGCTGCCGCGTGTTAACGCTTTAAATAGCAATTTATGTGTTCGCCAGAGTGTTGAATTTATCTTTAAGATTGTTAGTAGCGATTACATTTTTTAACGAAAGTGCATCAGTCTTTAAAACTGAATTGTATATCTAAGATAAAAATCGTAGACTTTGATATCGACTCGCTTAAATATTGATTCACTCAGATATTTCTGATAATAAGTCTTTCTTATGTAGTACCTTATAATATTCCATGTTACTTTGGCAGTAAAAATTAATTAATGATGAAATCTATAGTTGTGATTAATTAAACATTTATGATTTGTCCATTAATTTATTACTTAAGAATTCAAATTGTATGCCTAAATGAATTGAGGTATGAATTAATTAATTCAAGTGAATAGAAAACTGTAACTCATCCTTTAGACGCAACATTAAAGCGAATTCATAAATTTTTAAGTCAATTCAAATCAACACATATTGATCTATATTTAAATATCTGTGACTACCGTCAATAATTTTCAACTATGCCGGCTGCTCTGGACAAATGGCCTCTTTTGAATCGCTCTGTATGACAACGTGCTACACGCTGGCATTGAGGTGTAGTCTAAGCAGAATAGGCTAACTAACCAACTAACCACGAGACCACGTCAGTAGGACAGTGAAAGGCGACCTAGACCAAGTCTCTTTCCAGCCACTGCATGGCGTGGAGTTGAAACTTAACAGAGGGAGAGAAAGAGAGAGAGAGAGAGAGAGAGAGAGAGTGAAAAAGCGCACGTGTCCCACGCGTGTGTGTTTACCAACACGCGCGGCCACGTGCAGCGCGTGTGCGGCACGTGTCAGTGTGCATATACGCGTACTGACACTACTGACCGGTGCGGCAGGGAAAAATGGAGTTGCAGCGGCGCGGGAGTTGCCGCTCGCTCGCGCGGATATTTTAATGCCTCGCCGGGCGCTGTCGGAAGTGCAGTTAAAGCGTCGTTAACGTTAAGCGTAAATTATTCCACGCACATTCCACGACACGCGGGGGAGACCTTATACAGCAGCATAGTTCACCACGCAAACTCGTCGAAGGCCTTGTAGCCCTTTGCGATTTAACCAGGTCGGTCGATCGAATCTCGCGCGACCCCGGAAATACCTGGCGTGCGTGCTCCACCCTTTCGGTTCTCCAAGGCTTACGCGACGCGATACTCGATTATCGTCTTCCACAGAGATCTTTATCCTACGGTGTACGCAAGTGCGTACGCACGTACGTGGGCTTCCCTGAGAACGATTACGAGATATTTGAACCTCCATTCAAACCTACGGGTGACATACCAAGAACAATTTATTACCGGAAATTTCTTCCCCGTTTGTTGCGTGGAACCGCACCTGGTTCCACGTCACTCGAAGGAATCGTAGACAAAGTCACGTTTTCATACGGAGGTCGCCCGCCCGCGCCGGTGTGAATGACTGACGCCGACGTTCTGGAGGACACACCAGCGTGTAGCGTGTAATTATTTGAAAGTATAAAGAATGCTATGTTTGCCGGAATTTTATCATATTTCCGCTGCTGCGTAGTAACCCGTTTAATATGTTATGCGTAATATATTAAAACGCGACGATTTAAGAAAAAGGAAATTAAAAAATGTAATTTGATTATTCTTATCAATCAGTAGATTATAATTAGTTTCAATGTCATGAAACGATGTGCGAATTCGGAAACAAGTAGATAAAGTGTTAATTCATGGAATTGTTCGGTATAGGAATTGAAAAAAGATTCGGCAACTTCCAGACAGATTACGCTTTATTTTTTAAAGAATAATATATTATTATTGGTTCTTTTTTTGTGCATTTGTTTTTCTTAGACCAAGCTGTGAAAAAGGTGTAAGATAATTTTAAGCGACTGAAATTGCTATAATACATCCGAACTCTGCCTGATTCCTACGACTGATTCACTCTTGAGATATTTGCGGATCGGAGCTGGTTCTACAGAAGATTTTCACTCTGAACGTAGATGAGAGGATGGGCGGGAAAGAGGTAGGGGCGGACGACTTGTCCGAAAAGGATTTACGATCGGCAAAAACGCGCTCTCGCAGAATTTCGCCATTGCAGCCGGCCGACCAACCGTCCGAGGCGACGAGAGAGTCGGCCGGCGCTTCGGTCCTTTCGATTTCGTTCTCGTTGCGGGATTGTAACTTTGATGCCCGACTCTTGCCGCGAGAAAAGCACAAAGATAAAAATAACAATTTTCGACGACCTCCTTGGCTGCCAAAAGAAGAAAGTTTGTTGACGTTCGCGGAGAGAGAAATTAATACAATCGCTGTATAATTTTAATCAAGATATGCAATGATAATGTGTAATTATGTACTAATTATTAACTAACACAAATTTTTTAATATCAATTTTGTGAGATGTTGAATTAAAGCATGTCTGTTTTACAACTCATAATTATTACGTATTGAAAATATAATTATTACGTATGGTAAAAAGAATAATTGTAAAAGCATAATTTATATAATTTACTGGCATAGAACGAGATTTTTGAATATTACAAGATTATCTGATATACGCTGATAATAAGAAATGACGGAGGCGTCAAGTCTACATCTGTTTTCAAGAGGGCCGCAAACTGCATCCTAATTTTCACACATGCACAGTGCATGCTGGTGAATGGCGAATGTTATAGGGTCAATGGCGCGTAGAAACGGCATCGTAGTACCGTAAACAGATTCGTATTCTTAGACAGGATTTTAGGGGTCAGCCACCATACGCTGTTAAGCCATTAACGACGATATAAAATCTACTCGCTAACACGCGCGACGATGTTCCGCAATTTCCGCGCTGTTTATTCAGCGTTGCTGGTAGATCGTATGGCGAGTGTCTGCTCTACGACTGAAAATAGCAATATCTATTAATTCCGCGAACGATTTCATCCATCTGTTTCGTTAGTTTTTTGTTGTTGATAAAATTAACAGCTTGGAATCAAAACAACGGTATACTTTGATATGGCAAGTAAATACAGACATTATGAAACTGACAAACATTATCAGACATGTATGACTACTTCTTCTATTTTGAAATAATACGATTTAATCACTTCATCAAGTATATCAAGATAATAAAATGTGTTTTAACAGTATTCTATTTAGTATTTATTAAGATAATATATTGATATATAGTAGTAGATACCTATATATATTATAGTCAGACATAAAACTGTTCTTTTCTACTTTGAAATGATATGGAAGACTATTTCTTTTATTTAGAGATAATATAATTTCGCTTTATTAGTAACAAACTAATAAAATGTTTTTAAAGTATTATGTATTTATTCGTAATATTTATTTACATAGCATATTGATATAGAAGTAGATACAAACATTATATGGTCAGACATATAAGACAGCTGTTTCTATTACCTTGAAATATGTGATCTTATTACTTTTAGTATCGAGATAATAAACTATTTCTGACAATATTATATCTATTCGATATTTATTTAGGTAATATTTTGATATGCAGCAGATATAGATTACAGACATTGTTAGAAATGTAAAAAACTGTCCCTACCATTTACAATTACAAATAATATGATTTAATCAATTCAATGTTAAGATATTTTTAAATGTATTATCCCTCTCAAGTAACATATTATTTATACATTATCAAGAATTATGCACAATTTTAAACTTAAAACATGTAAAAATTAAAAAATAAATGTCAAATACTTACGTAACTTAAAATCCGTTTCAAACAAATTTAACTTTTACGTATTGATATTTGAGAGCGTTTATAAAACTATGTTTATCTTTTGTATTTTTGTAAACTGCATGCTTAAATTTCTTACATAACTTTGTTTAAAGTTTATTTTAAAGTAAGGATGTTAATAAAGTAAGAATACTGATTATTAGTACTTGTGTCTTGATTTACGATCGAGTTTGCATCGTGAGTACGTATTTTCGAGCGCGTAAGTCGACGTGTAACTGCGAAGAAATCTCGAAGCGAAAGTGAGAACGTGTCTTCGCCGTCACACATATTCAGTAGCGTTCTAGTGCACAAACTCCTACTCGCGCTGTCAGTGAAAACCGCTGGTGCGATAGCCCGTGGAATGGAACGCAAGGGAAATGAGGAAAATCGGGCACCGATGAAAGTGAGAGGACGCCGGCTACAGGGTGTCTCAGGCGGCTTATTCCGCAGTCGACCGCGAGAGAAAGGAGTTCACCTCTAATGGAGTGGCTGGTCCAGTCGGTCCGCGCGATCGATGGAAAACGAAAAAGGCACAGTGGCGGAGGTTGACCGTTAGCGAACTTTCGGAATCTTTTCATTTTGTCCAAGTTTCAAAATACAACTAAAAGAAGATACAGTCGTAACGGTGCGTGAAATAATCGAAAACAAAAAGGCATAATGGCGAGAAAGACATTAATGATCGTTTTGAAGTTTTGAAAATTTTTATTATTCTAGCCACAAAATGCATTTGTGAGAAATGCGATATCACATAAAGAAATTAAAATATTGAAAAACAAAAAAAATGCATTACAATTTAAGTTTTTGTATGTAAATAACTGACTTGATAATACAGCTTCTTTAGTAGAATTCTCGAAACAAACTTTTATAGTACATTTACATAATTTTATTTATCGCACTAACAGAAAATAAATTTCTCACGTTCACCAGGATTGTTTTCTCGCTACGCCCATGACCTAGACATCAGACCTACTTGCGGATTCTCGAATGCAGAATTGATATACGCGTTCTACACTGCACGATGACGAACGGATTAAGTCGGAGAGCAACTTTCACGTTTGCTCTCACGCGTGTGATTTTTTCCTTTCTTTCATTTTTATTTTTCTATAACATGCATTGTGCCCTATTATAGCTGGGCGCGCGCGACCGCCTTAAGATTTCGTAAGGCGATTGTTCGAATCGTTACGTCAACGGCGAACTAATTCCATATAATACAATCCGGCTAGGCCTACGGTGTGGAGTCTAGTGTCGTAAAGTTCCATATTTTATACGCCGTAAGTTATGTCCAAATGACATTACTATGCATTACGTCCGAGCGCGCGCTTTCGTCTCGCCGCTTTTCGTCTAACTCGAATTTGATTGGTTGTTATTTATTTGGTTACAAATAAATACAAAGAGAAAGAGAGGCAACTGGGGTGCTCGTAAATCTTTCTCCTGGATAGCAGAGATTGAATAACTACTGGATGCGAACCCTGAAATTTGTGTTCGCGCTCGCGAGAACGCTTAAAGAGATTTCGAGGAAGGCACGTCGGGCGATCTACATGATTACAGTTCTAAATAATGCAGCGAGACGCATAAGTCAGAAATTTGAATTCGCGTAAATTTTTTAGAATGTCGAAAATTACTTAATAATTTTGCCAATTTTTATAACATCGACGCTATTAAACGCATTAAGATAATCGAGATCAAACTTAGAAATTCGAAAGAAGTTGAAATGTGAATTGTATATATATATATATATATATATATACATATATGTATGTATATATGAATATTATTTAATAATTTATTTTTTTCTGGTTACAGATTGATCATTCGAACGTAAGATTTTTGAGAAGCCAAAAGATTCTTCTGACAAGGAAGGATCCTGGCTAGAGTTCGTGAGAGTGCTAAGGATAAAAGAAAGGAACAATCACTTTATCGCGCACACAAAAAAGGGAGAATAATGGCGGGCGAGGACACACAAATTTTGTCGAACGGCAATGTGGAGGCGCTCACAATCATCCCACCGAAGATGACGAATGGGAATGGGCTGATCTGCGGCGACAAGCAGCACAATAACAATGGCTTGATAACGAATGGGAAGTTGCATGGAATCGGCGGTACGGAGAACGGTAATCTGATCGTGCCGGATGAGAGGTCGAGCAGCCTTCACACGGAGTTCGACGATGCCGATGTGTCCTGCGGATGGGGCCCGTGCAGGCCTCACTGGCTGCAGTACTTTGCCACGAAGCAGGCCTTCCTAGTGACCTTCTGCCTTACCTGGGTCAGTACACCAAAGAAATTTTATAATCTTTTAAGTGTAAATAAATTGATTAAAAAATTATTTATAATAGATAACTAGGAATAGAAGTAAATGAGTAAAAAGTAAGAAGTTAAAGGAGACAGTGATAACTATATCAATTTCGAAGAATAATATTAAAGGATTAATTATGTAATTTTTTTTAAAAGGGAAGGACAAAGAATAGGCTTTTCTCTTTATTTATTTTAACGAACAATTTTATTAAATAAAATCTACGAGTTTATCTTAACAATTTGGCATAAAATTATCTTTATATTTTTTTTATTGTATAGGTGCTTCAGGGTATGTATTACACATACTTCGTCTCCGTCATCACGACAATAGAGAAGCTCTTCCAAATCCAGTCAAAGACAACAGGTATTATCATGTCGGCTACGGAGATCGGTCAGATCGGATCCTCCCTGTTATTGACGTACTATGGCGGCCAAGGTCACCGGCCGAAGTGGATAGCCTGGGGCATGATCCTCTTCGCCGTGAGCTCGTTCACCTGCTCGATACCCCACTTTATCTTCGGCGAACAGCTGATTCGTCGACAGAACGAGATGCTGGTCAGCGGCGTCGGACCCGGCACTGAGAGCCGCGGGCCCAACGACACGGATCCGATACCAGCGAATCTCTGCTGGTTCCAGGAAAGGAACAGCACGCTAGACGGGTGAGTGCTACTGTCATAACTCTTCTTCGAGTTATCCTCTTCTATTTCTAAATTCTTAATGAGTGACGCCTTCCGACGATTCATCATAATGAAGAGAGATATCTTCGTTGGCTTTTACCCTCGTGATTAAGTAATAGCTAACTCGACAGTCGTGAATCATCAAAAACACAGGGTATTAGAATCTATTAATCGCAATGGTAGCGAATGTGAGTGTGAAAGGGAAATCGAATTATTCAGAATTATCAGTAATTGTTAAATTAATAGGTTAATGAATCAGTTAATTTAATAAAATTATTGGTTCTATTCGTATTAATGAGATAATGTAGGTATTAATCCACTGATTATTTTAATTCGATTTAATAGCCGTTAGTGACGATTCGTATTTGTAAAATTTATTCCTCGTTTAACAAACTCAAATAACTTGTTGGCTTACTTGAGAAATCAATACAGAAGCATTTATGGTACAGTTGAAGGAAATTTATGATCGTCGCGTTATTACAATGTCTCGCGAAGAAACAAGGCGGCATGCAAACGATCAGCTGCGTTATCGTTTCGGGCGAGATACAATAATCGTTTGCCGTGATAAATACACAATGTAAGGCGGAATACCGCCGAAGTAATGGGTATGCAGTTTTGCCTCAAACTCGTATTATACAAGAACCGGTTTGTCGCATTTCTGCAGGACGAGTTGCACCAGCGGTTCATAATCCGAAAGCAACTAATGAAAAACGAATTGCGCGCTTTATGTTACCACAAAGACCTTTTAGACAGCTGAACGTTTTCGGATAGAAATAGTCTCTTTATCGTTAGAAACAGTTTTGGAAATAGCAAGTAAGAAATAGAATGCGTTATAAAAGGAGGACTATGTTAAGACTTTCTTCAGAAGATAAATGTCTCATATTTATAAAAGATCCTACACGTTTAGTATATTCTTTTAAATAATTCCAAGAGAAACTAGGCTGAAAAATTCTAAATCAATCAAAAGATGAATTATTTTTAAATCTTTTCGAAAATATATATATATATATATAGTTTTTAACTAAAGAATAGAAGTGTACAAATTATACGCGTGTTAATTTTATGTCAGGTATGCTATATCAACGACATAGTGTACGAAGGAAATCGATTTTTATATGAGAGAAAGAAAATGATAATGTGTTTGGTTAACGAGCGAAAAAGTTTGGCCGATAATGTTGTTCTCCGATTATAACAACTGATTCTTCAGGAAGCGCTTCTACATGTGTTGTAATTCTGCTAATTGTTATATAATGAAAATGTCCATTGATTGAGCACAAAAAAATTTCACAGTGGGCGGAATACTTTATACTGATTCACGCAATTTAATGCGGTAATAAAATGGGGCAATGTCGATTACTTATTACGGGACAATGTCGTTTTTCTTGTTATCGCGCTGCAGCTGCGGTTATCATTTCTCGTGAAAAAAAATACCTTATATCCCTTTCATGTAGGCGTTAGCTTCCTGATGTATTCCGGAAATAGTTGTATCCGGAAGTAGTTGATAGAATTTTACTAAAATAGAAATTATCGGCACGAATTTAGATAGCAATAGTTGTGACATATTTATACGTATAAGATAATTTGAATAATTCAATGTTTGAATAATAAAATTACAAAAATCATTATTCTGAATTTATTGCTTCTGTGTATATCCTGATCGACAAAATTTTATTGTCGATGTCAAATCTTGTAAATGCCATTAACCTTGTAATTAAATTTTATTATTTTATTTTGTAATTATAAGTATTAATTTTTCTAACTAAGTAATACATTTACTTCACTCTGATGTTCATTAAAATAATACGGTATACGTGTGTACTATAATCGAGGATTAAGTAACTTGCGTTAATGATCAGTATATAGATTGGATTTATTGCTGTAATTATAAATACTTAATAATTAATTATATATTTTTTTGTCTTGAAGATGGAACGTATCAACGACCGCACCTCAAATTGAATCGTCGGAATACTGTAAAGGCGATTTTCTTACGGAGCAAAGAAGAATACAAAGCAAGATAACTACGGTGGTGCTTGCAATATTTTTTGTATCGTTACTCGGTGTGGGAATGGGTCAAACAGCGGTATATACTCTCGGTATACCGTATATCGATGACAACGTAGCCAGCAGAGAAAGCCCCTTATATTTCGGTAAATCCTTTCACCGATACGCAAGTTACTGTTATATTCTAATCCTTTTCTTTTATATATTAATATAACAGATTATACATTTTAATTAATTTTTAAAATAATTTAATTATTTACTTTTATTATTAAAATATTTATGTTTATTAAATTCTAATTGTTAAAAACAACAATTTTTTAAACATATAAATTACTTTTTCGATGTAATATTATTTTTGTAATACAAATTAAAAGATTTATTTTTCTGTGCCTGCAAATCAGTATCCGATATTTAATCATAGATTTAAGGCTTAAAAAATCATTATGTGCAACAGCGATCACCATCGGAGTACGGATTCTTGGTCCAGCGTTAGGCTTCATCCTCGGTTCCGTGTGCACCATGGTCTATGCGGATTTGTCAAGAAATCCGCAGATTACACCATCGGATCCAAGATGGGTCGGTGCTTGGTGGCTTGGTAAGTTCAAATAAATGATAATATCGAAATTAAAAATAATGATTAGTTCAATTTTAATGATTAAGGATAAAGAAATATTCCGCTTACAATATATATTTGGAGCTTTATAATATTAACAATAACCAACTTATCGAAATTCTCCATAAAACGCTTAATCTTCGATTTTTAATATAGATATGCAAAAAGACTTGATTCGCTAAAAGTTACTTGACCTTCATCGTTTAAATTGTGTAGTTAGTATTACGTGACAAATCTATCTGCAATTTTTATCGCTAGAGTGTACTATTAGTTAAATATCTATTAATCTCTTATGCTCGGTTTTACATCGAAAAATATGTCGAACGATATAAAAATAATTCCTTGAGCGACAACTGATGGCAAAAGTCAATAAACTAGTAATTCACTTTAAGTATGTCTATGCAATTACATTGTCCTTCTGATATTAATAAAAATTTTAAGTGTGCCTTAAGTAATTTTATAAAAAAATGTATTATAACATATATTTATTATAACATATAATTAATAATACAGTAGGAAAGCACACCAATCTGGACATTGATTATCCGGATTTCAAAGATATATTAAAAATGTTCACTAAATGACTAATTTTAACTAATTTTAACAAGTGTAGTTCTATCTATTAATATATTTTTAGTTATTTGTATTTATTTCTAAATGTTTTAGATTAAATTATACATAAATTATAAATTAAGATGTTCAAATTTTATGAAAATATTAGCATATTATTAGTACAGATAGGTACAAATAAAACGCACAGACCAACAGACCTCAACGCAGAAATTCATACGTGATAAATATTTGTATCGCTTGTTTTGTATATTACATGACACAGTGCGGAAATAAACACAAGACGATCCTCGCAACACAGATAATAATAAATCGTTCTGTGGGAAACACTAACTGCGGTAAACTAAATATACAGCAGCAAAGGTATCAGTACGAAGATCCTACAGCATGGATTCGACATATTTAATAAACGTATTCAAGAAAGTAAAGATTGTTGCGCTTGCTGAAAATAAATCGGAATATGAAATTGCTCGTGAAGTGAAGGTATCAGTGACACAAGTTAGAATTATACTTTACAAGTACAAAATACAGAAATCTTTAACTATTAGTTTACCAATGATTAAATTTAGTGAACGTGAACAATATTTTGGACTATTAGAACAAATCTTTAAAGAACGAAATGTAAAGTTATATATTAAGCATGTTCTGGTAATCAAAAATGCAAAAAAACTTTGGGATATTTTGACATTTTACGACTCGTAAGTTAAAATAAGTATATAATTATAATATATAATGTGATATAACACACGTATGTATATATGTTATATATAACATATATATATATATATATATATATAAAATAGTCACTGTGTATGCTTATTGAAAATTTTGTGCGGATAATTAATAGTATACGACAGTTTTATTTGTCTGAATAATTGGTGTGTTTTATTGCGTCTATAATTTGCTATTACAAAGTGACTATTTATTTTGTTTTAATTTTTATGAAGAATCTTTTTATTAATTTTTTATGTGATGTTTCAGGCTTAGTTTTAATATCAGCGATGCTGATGCTTGTAAGCGTTGGGATGTTCGCGTTCCCCCCTCGATTACCTACGAGTCGAACTCCCCCCAGGAGATCGGATTCGCAGAAGCCCAGCTTAAGAGGTAAGTCCTGATTTATTCTTCAGGAATGTCTCCGATCTTTTTCGTCAAGCTAGTCGCTGTTTCGACCGCGCGACATCGAATCTCGCGCCAACTTAATCTATCTTTATAGTTCGCCATAAGCTGCTTTCCGTCTCTCTTTCTTTCATTATCTCTTTCTTCCTTTCTGTCTCGCGATTTCCCGTGCGAATGATCTCGAGAAGTCCTCGGGAGCCAAAAGGAAAATGGACGTGTTGTCCATTCCGTTGTAATATTAATGCAATAATATGCAACGTGTAAATTTAGTTCGTGCTGTATATAATGTCACGCTCGCGCTTTCTTTCTTTCCTTCTATAATTGCAATATGTGCAAATTCCGGTATCTCAACACTTGATGATTTGTCTCACAAATGATGATTTGTACCAGCATTTATAATGAATCACTGCGTGTGATAACGTTGCACGCAGCCGCTGTGAGAATACAAATAGCATAAAGGATTGAAAATTGATTGCGCATTTGAATTTGCCCGATTAAAATTTGAAATATATTCGCGATGTTATATAAGTCTAGAAAATATAATTACTAGTATATACGTACAAATGGCATATGAGATTACAGTATAGAAAAATGAATTCTGAAGGAATATAAATACTGAAAATAAAGGAATAGTAATAGATTTTCTTTTGTATGATTGCTGATAATATTTCTACGTTGATGGCAAGTGTTTTTATTGTGCGTTGAAAAGTTCACGACGAAAGGCGAAATTCTGCACGCTTGCCACTTGCCATAGTCCGCGGATCGAAGGCTAACGAGAATGCAAATAGAAGCCGGAGACAATGTGCTCTTCGTAAGTTAATCGGGAGCTCACGACGAGCGATTTCGCCTACGGCACGAATAATGCTTTCTCTTATACATATATTTACATTGCGTATCAACGATATATCGGTGTGATCTTTGGAACAATTTTTGTCAATTTTTTTAAATTTATTAATTTAATTTTTTGTCGATATTAAATCATTTTTATTTTATAATAATTTTAGAGAGAGAGAGAGAGAGAGAGAGAGAGAGAGAGAGAGAGAGAGAGAATAGAAGTAAATGTATAAGTACTAAAAAATATATAATTGTTACAAACTACAAAAAGATACGAGCGTCGAGCAATGCATTGTATCAAGAGTCTCTACATATAACATTTATTTCCAGCATTAAAAATTTTTGTATATAATCTACTGCTTCGCTGGCTTCAGGTTAAGATGTATATTCAATCTATAACAACCCACGCGTTTAAATCGCCTCCATTATCCAATGACGATCGGGACGCAACAGGATGAATCACTATGCCATATCCGCAGCTGCATCGATATCTCGCGCAAAGTCCCAATATTGGTCCCGCCGTCGTCGCGCGGCGACGAATAATGCATTCATACGACTTTATCTATGCGCATAAAAGAAGGAACGAAGCGATCAGACGATCTCTGAAGCGGTAAGCCTCCGGCGGTTCAAGGTCAATAGCGGATCTAGGTGCCGAGCGGAGAAAATCGGTATCGCCTCTGCCTATATAATATATGCGGGTCCAATCGGGAAAGTACGGCTCGCGCCGAGATTTACAGGTTTCGACACGCCTGTAAAAAAAAATTTGGCGCGCGATTAAGCTCTCTCCATGGAGAATCGTTTCTCGAGCTCCTCGAGTGACTCTCTCGTGAAATTCGGCAACCGTGAATAATCAACTTCATGATTAGATTTCTGCACTTTTGCCGTTTTTTCCCCCTTTTCTCGATGTTTCCAGTTGAACTTGTACTGCCAGAAGTGGCTCTTTGAAGACGATATTTCATGCTTTATTTGCGATCCAATTACCTTGACCCGTTTAATCCTTTGATTTCTCTTAAGCCACTCAAAATGTATTAATAAAAATTTAATACATTATCAAATTAATATGTGTTTAAGTCATTATGTTGGTTGCAAATATTAACACTGTTAAAAAAATAGAAATTTGCTTCCGCTACATGTAATGAAAGCAAATTTCAAGCAGGCACATTACAAATATTTAATGTCAATGAAAATGAAGTTATAAGTAACTTTAATTTAACGTTTACTTACATTAAATTTTATGCAAATCTATATAAAATTCAATAAAAAATGTACTAAATTTAAAAATGTAAAATTTTATAAAACGTACACTAAATTTCATGTACATGTACACAAATATACTTTTTAGTTACAGATACACTGTTAGAAATGTTCTTAAATTTCATTAACTTTTAAGTTACATAATTGAATTTAATTTGAATTTAATTTCATGACATTACATTAAATTTAATGTATTTGTAACTAAAAAG
>NW_017296782.1:26165-63672 GCF_001594075.2 Trachymyrmex cornetzi | reverse complement strand
AATTTAATGTACTTTTCATAAAATTTTATTAAAAGTACATTAAATTTCATAAATTTAATGTACACGTTCATTACATTTAAGTAACTACTGTAACTTAATGTTCAGTTAAATCATTCATTACTTTTAATTTTGTTCATAACCACCAGCTTCATTTACATGTAAAGGAAGCTCGTGGTTACATTTCTAACAGTGTATATAAATTAATTTAATGTCATAAAATTGAATTTAATTTATGTTACTTAAAAATACATTAAATTTCATGACATTTTTAATAGTAGTTAATCCTGGAATATTATGTCGGATAGAAGACTACTCTAAAAACAGGCCGCTCTAAAAATATCTCAACAAAAAATTGAAAAAGTAATTGTAAAAAGTTTTTTTTTTAAGGGAATTAATATGAATTTATATTTTTCGTAGTGAAGAATCGGAATTTTTTGTAACTGAATTTTTATTTTGGAAACAAAAATCTACTGCAATATTAATAAATAGTAAAACCCAGGTTAATACATTAAACGAGCTATAGTTAGGTGTACTAAATAATATTTATTAATCACAAATTACAATTTTCCGACAAATTATAAGTTTCAACGGTACGTTTCGACTATACTTAGTCCTTACCAGTCGCAAATTACATAAATACCTAAATATCTAATTATATTAACATATTATGAGGATCATTTCACGTTCGAGTTACAATAGATAATATAACAGATTTCTAAGAATCATCTCATCTTCGTGTTACAAAGGACGCAACCACCTCGTTTAATGTATTGACCTGGGTTTTACTATTTATTAATTTGTTGTAAGTTATACGAGCGAAATGAATTGATATTATTTATATTGTAACTACTGCAATATTCTCCGTAAAATCTATGTAATATTTACGTTATTGACAAATAATCATATTTTCAAAATTGCGAACAGTTTTTGATAACGCAGTAATAATGGTCGAAAAAGGGCAGATGCGTAAGAATAATTTTTATAATTCTTATAATTTTAAAAAGATAAAAATGATACATTTTTATAGTACGACATATTTCCCAGACAATTTTCCACACGATTTGCGAAAACGTTCGTCTTAATTATCGCATACCGAGTTGCTGCGTAACTAAGCGAGAACTTAGCCCGTTTTGATGTCGAAAAGCCTGAAATTGTCGAATGCTCCTTTAACGGAGCCTCGGGCGCGGATGATGCGTTCACGCGTGCGTCGCGTAAATGGCCGTGTATGTTGCGTGCGTGTACGCGCCGGGGAACGTATACACGCTGCCTCAGCCGTCGCCGCTCTTTGCGTGTGTGCGTTAATAATAATGACTGACCGACTCGTGCACGAGGTGGGGCAAGTTCACGGTCACGCGTCGTGCATAGAGGCGGTGGTGGACACGCACGCGCGTACGTTTTGCGCGTGCACACGGACTAACGTACGTGTGTCTCTCTCACTTCGGATTCTTTTTTTCCGTTTCCTTTTCTTTCCTCTCCTTTTTTTGCGTTCTGTGTTCTGTGTTCCTCTCGCTCTCTTCCTTTCTCTTTTGCTCATCTCTCTCGGTTGCTCTGTACGAGTGAATTCGCTACGAACCGCATTACAAACACCGTCGCACTCAATTCGGCGGATCGCCTACGTGCGAGCCTTTTTAATGTCTAACTTTTAACCCGTGTCTCTTCTAATGTTTTATTTATTGTCGGACATTCTGTTATTTTCTTGAAAGCGTTCCTTCGCATATTTATAACGAATATTTTAGTACCACGTTTCAAACATAATTTATTTCTGAACGTTCTACGCATGTAATCGTAAAGCCAAGTAAATCAATTTATACAAAGGCGCAAAAAGATTGCGACAGTGAAAAATTATAACTATCATAGCTGTAATGAATATATAGGGTACCGCAAAAAACGTCATAACATTTAATTTTCAAGCTTTGACAATTAATTCTATATCAGTTCTGTCAATTTTATTAAAAATAAATATATTTAATTATATTAAATTAAAATAATAAGACATTTTATGCACCACCTTGTAATCAGATATGTTGAATTCACAATAATTAAATTTGAAAGATACAACTGAACCGTTCTGCAATATTTAAGTTTCATGACTGGACTTACAGATATTCAGTAGATACTCGAATCAAATTCAATTGTTGTTCAATTATTGCGCAATCACTATAATCGAGCGCAATTATAAAATAACACTTTTATATATATATATATATGCATTTATTTATACATAATACGATCTCTTATTGATTTTATCGATTTTCAATGTCTTTCGCATTAATCATTAACTTAATGATGTTGGTGGTTACAAAATTAGTGAAGTAAAACATTTGTCAGTAAGAGGATATATTTTTTAACATACGATAACGATCGGCGTCTCACGTTCGAACCTTTAAAGGGTACTATGTACGTGCGCGATAATACTCCGAGCGCAATGTTAGTCACGTTTGTCTACTCATGGTCTGTAGGACGTCCCTATGCGGAGTTGCCACGACTGGCCTCTCCTAGTTGGCCTCTCACGGTAGAAGACTTCTAGGCAGTCCTAGGCATCCTAGCTGCGTTTGCACGCACAAGGTTACGCATATACTATACACTTTCTACAGTCTCATGCGAAAAAGACGCTCAACTCGTTCAAGCAGATAAATTAAATCCTTGGCAGAGGGAGATCGAAAGTATTTATTCAGCTTCTTTTTGCGTAAATTACAAAATGATTAATTTAGCTTTTAATCTGCTCTTCGTTTTATAACAATCAGATTTTTTAAAGCGATGAATCTTTTTCTCGAATTTTTATTTTTACAAATGAAAATGAACAATTGTATAGAGCTTAAAATGTTGAAACTTTTATTCTTAATTCTTAATAAAAAAGATCTTTTTTAATATTTACAATATTTACTTTAATATTAATACCTTTAATCTTTCTTTCTTCTTCTGGGTAATTTTTAGAGAAACTTTAAGGCTATCTTATATATATGACATAATATAATTTAAAAATTAATAAATTATTAAAATCATTGTTTTTCTATTTGATATTTTTCAAAATCAGAAAGGAAACAAATTCATCCATAGAAATATTTAACATATACCATAGTTTTAATAGCATTTAATAGAATCAAAAATATATATATTTTGTATGAAATTTTTTAAATAACGTTTCTATTTCTAAATGCTATAGCATACATAAAATGATAGATGTTTTCTATTTTGAACTTTATAACAATTTAGTAACAAGAAGAGAAAGACAATTGTGAACATTTCTCTCATTAGAATCGACTGCAAATTGATCCGAGAGGTGTGTAAATGCGTTTGCCGAACTTCAAGAATAATTTCGTGCATTTCAATCGTGACAATGTCGTTCCCTTAATCGTCTGGAACTAGAATGCTGGCGGTCTATAGTTTCTGAGAGAGCAGGTATATACGTTTCAATGGGTCAATACGTTCGGTCGGCCAAGCCATGTACCTCCGTCTGGCCAAGAGCGTGTGTAAAAGTCCACGCGCGACGCATCGATCTTCACCGATACGTACGTTACATTGATTTCAGCGAAACTGCTAGTAAATGTAGTCGTCGTCGTCGTCGCCGCTGTCGTTAAAACTGAAATCGCTTGAAACTGTCTGCGAATCGCTCAGTGTTTTATAACGCAGAATCGAGTACAGATCGTACTGCACGGAGCCTCGTCCCTTTCTCCTTTTCCCGGCGCGATCTCTTCCTCCATCCTGTTCCCACCTCGACCATCTTCGAACCTTTTCGCATCCTCTCGAGGAAGAACACGAGAGGAGAGACTCGATTACTGGCTAATTAGCTCGCCCCTCGTAATCGAGCTCGTAAATATACGGCGGATCGGTAGACCCGGCAACTCTGTCAGATTCGCAGAGGATGAGTATATACGGCTGTTGCACGTATGTACGGCTCGAAGGGACAGAGGGATCAGGCGAGACCGGGACCAATAAGAGATAACCGCGGCCACGCGTGCATCTCTCGCCTTGCCTTGCCTTGCCTTGCCTTGCGATGCATCTGCGGAGCCGGATTGCGACTAGGACTATCGCTAAGGGGGCCCTGCGTAACCTTCGCCCATGAAACGTGTAACACCTCGAGTCGATGACCCGTACACCCGTTGCACATTAATACGATGGTGTGAGATCTCGTTTCTCTCATTTGCCTAAGGAACATAATTAGTAGGACATTTGACGTGAAACTTTCGAAAATTTCGAAAGGACGTGGCGTTCAATCAAGCGTTTATTCGTTATGTATATCTGTTATCTGATACCTTGTATATGTCGACTGATTTATTGCTATTAGGTTGCTTGATAGATTTATATCTATTTTCCAGTGATTTATAGGAATAGGAAGATAAAACGCAATTTACATTTTAATCAATGACAAATATTTCTTCATTACTCAACAATGTCTGGTTGTCATATTACAATTCTCTTTTACTCCACCTGTATCGGAAGTCGATGACAACTTTAATAAACACGCAGGAGTATAAGAACTGATCTGATATTTATTCTTGTACCCACACGCACGCATTCCTGCATTAATTTCAACCGTTTATACTGTTGCAGATTTTCCCAGTGCTGTAAAAAGGCTCTTGAAAAATGACATTCTGATGTTCAGAACTGCAAGTAGTGTGTTACACATCCTGCCGATTGCTGGTCTCTACACCTTCCTGCCAAAATATCTCGAGAGCCAATTTCGTCTACCGGCTCATCATGCAAACATGATCTCAGGTAATTATCGCGAATGAACATGCGAGTGGTACCCGGGCAACCCCGAAACGTATCCCCAATTATATTACTAATGACATGCATACCGTGAGAGATGAATCGTGTCCAGAGTAACAGCGACGACATCGTTCCCGAAAGATCGGGCGTGCGACGTCGCAAGATTTCGCCGCCGGATGTCCGTCGCGATTACGACGCAAAGTGGATAATTTGACGTAAACGTCAGAATGGTCGTGTCATTTCGCTCACGAAAAAGAATTATTCTCTCACTTCGTTCATCGTGCAGGAAGTTGCAACAAAATCTGTTGGCCAATCAAACTGAATAATCTAGCATTATTACTAATCCCTTGACTTAAGAAAACATGTAATTTTCAGCGACATTACGTATTTCTGTTTCTTTTTTTTCCTATTTTTATGTGAAAAAATTGGACTTACAATGAATAAATAATATTAAAACGGTGTAATAAAAGATGCCAGCAGCAGCGGTTTTGCTGCGTGTGTAACGATAATGGATAGTTCGACATAAACGGTAGTACGAACTCGCGCGTATCTCGGTATTAATTGTACAGTATCTTATTTTACGTGCATGCGCGTGCTAATTTATGATATTGTCTGCCGAGTAATTGGCGCCGGCTGTAGAACAAGGCTGTGCCGTTTCTACATTCTACTATCCGTCATTCTACGCTCGCTCGGATATTATTCGAATATACAGCGAGTAATTTGACAGAACTACCGCTGTTGCGTTGTTGCTACTGAACCGATTTCGAATTATTTCGTAGCTGCTCGCGAAAGAGATATATTAAGCTGTTTAAAATACGAGTAAAACATTTTAATTCTAAAATATCACGATAAATCTTCATTTATTAATTATTTTTTTATATTTGTGCTATTTTTTTTAATTATTGAAAACGTGAATGCTTTATTTTTATGATAAACAAAATGAAATAAACTAAACAATAAAATTTATTTAACATATTGGATAAAATATTGAATAACGTACATAAAAAAAAGTAATAATATTATGTAATTGTTAAATTCTTTTTACGTAAATATAATTGTATTTTACACTATTTATTGTATCGAGATAATTTAGAAAACAGCGTATTTCTATTCAACGATTGTGTTGATTTTTATTAATAGAGTCTATTTTAATAAAGTGATTATCATCATCCTTGAATTCCCATGACTAGATTATGACGCAGAACATGAATTGCCAGGTGAATGGCTCTGAATGATCGTATAATGAGCACGATTTTTTGCGCAGGTGTTGGTGGGATCCTAGTGATGGGATTGGGCATCATAATTAGCGGCGTGTTTATCTTGAGGGCGAAACCCAATGCTAGATTCGTCGCAGCCTGGATCGCCTTCACCGCGGTCGTTTACGCGATCGGCATGGGTGTGCTAATGTTTATTGGTTGTCCGATGGATGACTTCGCTGGACTTGTGTCACATTCCGATGGGTAAGTGATTTCATCCAACAGAATTTAACGAATCGTCGTTCACTATTCAATAATAATTACATTCAACGCGGATGTCATTGAAAGAAGTCATTATATTACGAATATATAAATAAAATTATTGACATACAAACGTATGTATATTAAATGAAGGTAATATAATATATTAAATATAAATTTATAATAATATATTAGCATAGTTTTCTATTAATTTTATGTTCACTATCAAGGATAACAAAATTTAATAAAATTTGTATTTTAGTGCGTTTTTGTTTTAAATAGTTTTTCTATTAAAATAGGGAGTATAGAAAAAGGCAGAAGAGATTTAAAATAATATACAGCATCCGCAATTAGAATTCAAGAATTTTAGATGTGGACTCTACGTTCTCGGATTCAATGGATCATATGACACGAATCCGTTTTGCATTTTCATATTCCTTTCGATAATATCGTCGCTTGACGATGTTTTCAAAAGTATTCAACTCATGTCAGTAACATCCTTACGAAACTATTCGCGTATTCAAACGTGCGAATTGGCGGACGGCGGTCGGTGTTTAACGAAAGACAACGTGTTCGAATACGTGTCCGATTAGATTGTACATCGTAAATACATGTATCGGAAACGCGCGTAGACCCTCGTCCTCCCTTCTCTTATTTACAAGTCAATGATATCTCCTGGTTCCCCTAAATACACATATTTCGCTCTTCTGATTTGGACTTCTCGTTTATCTGCCCGGCGCGAAAGCGGGAAAACCTCGACAGTGACTTTCTGTCATCTGGAGCACTATATCCCACCGAACGAAACAATCCATGGTCATTTATTAAACGTGGGCAAATGTAGATTTTTCCTTTAATAACAAAGATTTAATTGATTTTAACGAGTCTTGATTTTTCATAATTGATTCTTGCATAACTGTGAATAGCAATCTGTTTTAGCCTCCTTTTTTCACCAGAGACTTTTCTCCAACTTTCTCTTTCCCTTTTTTTCGCCTGAAACCTAAATTTTCTCTATTTTTATGTTACATTATAAAAATTATAGAATTTAAGGATCGAGAAAAGAAGATATTAATTAAGAAAAAAGAGATATTAATTTGACGCGTCTTTAAGACATAATTTCTAATATTTAAGCTACATTATAAGCCGACATTTTCTTGCGCTTAAACAAGATATTTCGTCTAATTATCGATAATTACTTATTGAGTTGTTCTTCTTTATCTAATTAATTTAATGAAGATTAGCTCTTTTTTTAATAATTAAGCAAACGCATCAAATGCATTTTAATCATTAATCTATTTTCCTATCAAGACGAATTATTTTAAGCAAAGTAGATAGTTAAATTAAATAAAAATGAGACGTAGTTTAGTTTACAAAGCGAAGTTGATCTACAAAGTGACCTGTTCCCGCAGACTCTCTAGCTTCGAGCCGACCTGTGAGGCGACCTGCGACTGCGATCGGAACAAATTTAGTCCAATCTGCGGTGCCGATGGTAAAACGTATTTCTCCGCGTGTCACGCGGGTTGCTCGAATTATACGGTTGCTGACGGCAAAGTGGCATCGGTAAGTGTTAAGCCCAGTAGAATCGGCATCCGACAAAACATGTTCTGATGACATGTCTGCTTGAGCGAGATTATATGGGATACGATAGTAATTGAATCGCTCTTGGAAGCACCAAGAATTGGAATTCATTCGGAAATCAACGCAATTTTAAATAATCTCTCGTTTTTGTTTGCAATGATATTTAAATAACGTCACGGTTGTCAAACGAAGATAATTTTAAGCACTCTGTCTTTTATTCGATATTTCTTGAATCCTTACCAACGAGATTTAATTCTCTGAGCGTAAATATCGATTGTGAGCAATTTCGTCTTTTTTGAAATGAAATATTATTCAGCAGTTATGCTCTCACATTAGACGCAAGAAATTATCATCTTTGCTACGACTTTCCTCTTCTGACGACGTTATTTGATATTTCACAGTTTTACAATTGTCAATGCATCGGAAATGTTACGATATCACCGGAAGTAATAAACACGGCGTCGATCGGTTACTGTGCACTGGAATGCAGTAACTTTTGGGTTTACATGATCCTGTTCTCGGTCTTCGTTTTTATTCACTCCACGAGCGAGGTGGGCTCTATGTTGCTCATTCTACGATGCGTGGATCCCAGAGACAAGGCTATGGCTCTCGGCCTGATACAATTCGCCATCGGCTTGTTCGGTAATTATTTGCTGAGAAATTTTTCTCAATAATAAAAATAGAAATTGTGGTGTGAATTTTTGTACGAGAATTTAATTGTCCCAAATAAAGGAGAAAGCAAATGAATATGACGTTTTATATAATTTTTGGTTTGAAAAATAGAAAAGATTAATTATTTATAGAGACAGATTTCACATAATTCCATAAAATATAATTTTACTTGAATTGAAGAAGAGATAAATCAACGAAATAGATTGACGTAACGAAGGAATTGAAAATTCTTAATTTCTCACTGTTCTAAAAATATCTTTTTAACAGTATCTTTATTTCTTCGCTTTAGGCAATGTTCCATGTCCTATCGTTTATGGTGCTGTCGTGGACTCCGCTTGTCTCGTATGGGAATACGCTTGCGGTGAGCGAGGCGCCTGTTGGCTTTACGATTCGAACGTCTTTAGAATGTTCTATCACGGTACGTACAACTTAGACAAGTGTAAAAAAAATCTTATGTTACCGAAAAAAATGGAAAAAGTAGATTAAAAGATTTCAATGTAATTAGAGTGTTTACGAAAAAATATCATTGAATTTTAATAAATATTCGCATTTGATACAATACAGTAATTAATATTTGATTGATTATAACTTGAAATGCTAATAAAATACAGTTAAAAAACTAAATAAATTAAGATTACGAGGAAAAACGTCTTCTTTAAACAACGGCGAAATTTGTAGTGTTATACGCTAAATTGAGTATAAACCCAGATTATGTAATATATCGATTGAATGTTTCTTTTGCAGGTACGACAGGCGGTATCCTCATGTTGGCCTTCGTGGTAGATATAGTCGTCTGGTACAAGGCCGGGAGCATAAGCTTCGTGGAGGAGCAGGAGGGCGAGACAGGTACTGCGGAGGAAATGGCGACGTTAAAATCGCAGGACGCTCAAGCAGTCGAGAACGACTATTTGTGAAGGTTTCGTATTACTCTTTTGCGGTGAAGGGCCGCGACGGCGACATTATCATCGTCGTCGTCTAAGGATGCAACGCAGTGTCGTAGGATACGTAGGGATATCGTCCTTCACAAATGGTGTCAGTACAGCTCGTCGTGCTTCCCAGAGACGGCTTTCCGAGACGGAAAGATCGACTTACCGGCGATTACACGCATCCGAATGGAACTTTCCTCGAAAGAGTTCCGTTCTGATGGGCAGGAAGTCTAGTCCCTCTTGTCGACGGCATCCGAGCATAAAGAAGCAGACTTTGCGTGAATCACAGGAAGACCGAAGTCGAAGTCGACGACTCGGACAATTTTGATTCGGTGACTCGGAGGATCAAAACTCAGTTACGCGATAAACAGGGAGAAAAATCGAGTTTTGAAGTATACAGAAGTAATAAACACGCGATAAAAAAAAAGAAAGAACGAAGACACGGAAGAAAGAGGGACTCGAGGCGAGCATACTTTGTCTGAGCATCGCAACGTAATATAAGTCTCTCGAGTGCGCCTTGGAAAAGTTAGTAGGGTTTCTCTCTCAGGGAAGCTTGTCAGTAAGTACACGCAATAAAAGTAATACTTCCGTGCCTACGAAATGACCGTGTTTGCGGCGAGCACGCGGTCCGCCGCACCAACAGATCCGGGGAATCGAATCGAATCAAAGCAACACGAGCGGCCTCGCGGGTGGCAGTGAATGCGGTTCGCATGGACAGACAGTGAGGGATTGCCTCGTGCTTTGCACCGGCGTTGATTAGTATATGACGGCGTTCCCGCCGCGCTCGCGCGCGTACACGCGTTATCTAACTCTCTAACGGTAATGTTCGTTTACCGTGACGCAAAAGGAAACACAGGGCATTTACGTAGATTGTAAATGTAGATTTTTTTTTTAATAAAAATTTAATAAAATTTTAAAAAAGGAGATTACGATCAAAAATTAGTGTATTGATATTGAATTCGTTTTGTATTTAATATTTTAAAGTACCATAACTTTGAGTTATAACAATAAGAGAGTAAAAACATTTTTTAACTAAAATATGATTGTAAAATTTTATTGTTTGAAAAATCATAACATTTTTAAAGAACATAATTTCTTAAGTATATATGTAATAAAAATTTTTTAATATTGTACATTTATAACTATTTAAGCAAATATAATAATCCCTAGAGATAAACAAATTTTTACGAAAAAGTACAGAAAAACTGCATAGGCTGAGACAAGATTTTAGAAATTCTTAGTTTTTCGTAGATAATCGTAGTGAAACGTAGAGTTGTTTGAGGACGGACGATTTCTTGGTTTTTCAAACAAACAATGCTACTCTTATGTCCCATTACGAATATTTACAAAAAACTAAGAATTTTCTAAGATCTTGTCTCAATCTATGTAGCTTTTCGTAAAAACTTTCCGCCAGGGATGGCTTCTAATTGTATGAATTTACTACTCTTTTAGAACAGATTTGGTTAGCAATTGATTAACTACGATATCGACATTTTACTATGATTTACTATATTGTAATAGACTTTTATTGATTATTATAAAAGCAAAAATGCATTTATGAATATTACCGCAGATTTATTACAGTTTTTATGTTGCAATCAAATCTATTATTGAATTTTTTTATATTGTTATTATTATTATTAAATATAAGTTAGGTCAGGCCTGTCCAATTTGAGCTCCAGAGCCAAAACGTAAAGCCATCCATGCAAAAGAATTCAATGTGACTAAGATTTCGGGAACCGTAAAGTGTTATAAGCGTCACTCAGATGCATATCAACAGTTTACAATTCCCGAAATCTTATCACATTGAATTTTTTTGCATAGATGGCTTTGCGTTATAGTTTCGGAGCTCAAATTGGACAGGCTTGAGTTAGGTGAATATAATATTACATTAAAAAATTAAAACTATTAGATACATGTATTAGATACATTATATATATATATATATATAAACTCTTAAATTTTTCTTAAAATTATTTTTAGTAAATAATAAATTTTTAGTAAATAATAAATCTCTTACAAATCTTAAAAAACTTGGACATCTAAAAATATAATCGATAAATTGAGATGTTTTTCAGTAAATTGAATCTTTCTTAAGTTTAAGTTAAAGAGTCGCAGATCTTTTACAGACATTGCAATCTAGAATTCAAACAAATAACTATAGTTGATATGCCTTGTATTTCCTTTTTGAAAATAACATGTTTTCAAGCGCATTACACTGTGCGTTACATTTCTCAGGCGTGATTATTTCCGAAAATACGTAAAAAGTAAAAGAGACGGAGGAAAACTGCCGATCATTCCATTCGATCAATCGTTGCGATGGAGAGGCTTCTTTTTCACGGTTGCAATGCATAAAAAGCAGGCAAAGGATCTATAATTATATACATGTAAAAAGTGTATACTTCACATACATAGATTTATAATGTACAGCTTAAATCGTCGATTTTGGTCAGTCGGTCCTCGACCGCTCATAAACGAACGTACACGCTTCGGGTATGCGCTCGCGTGCACCTCTGCTTTAATCCTTGCGTGTATTCTCTCTATTGATGTTCTGAAAAAAATCATCGCGATGACTGATGTGCCGGGTTTTCGCACGGACGCCTCGCGAAGGTAGAAATTATCTGCGAAGCATTACAGAGAAACCAAGCGCCGAGCGAACGATACAGATCTAAACTGCAATGCGTAAATTTCAGAAAAGAGAGAAAAGTCGACAGAAATCTTGTAATTAAATTTGATTTTTTATTAAATTATAAAAATTGTGATTGAAAAAAATAGCGTATACCACTTTGTTCATTGCATAGAATGATTACTAATTAATAATTATTAATTAACAATTGTTAACTAACGATGACTGTGAAAATATCTCGAAAGAGATACAATCGTTGTCATTACACATTTGTGTATAATTTAGATTTATTATAAACACATTTTAGATCTATATTATTCTCGGCGCTTTTCGAATACAAATAATGTGGTTATCTATAAAGAATTAAAAACTATAAAAAGTAACGTAAGTGTAGTATGTATCGACTGTTAAAATCAGAAATGTAGGAATAGCGAGATAATAAGCCATATGATATAATATGCTAAGGATTAACGCAGCAAACGACTACCTCCTAATATACTGTACATCTCGTTATTGTTAAAACAGAGCTCATTATCGATAATTTGGTTGAAGACTTTGCAAGATGATGAATGATTAATTATTGCATCGAAAGATTAATTACTTATCTCGATGCCGATGACTGTTTTGACAATAATTCACGATGTACGAGCGAAATTCGAATATGCTCCATAAATTAGTGATATATTTTTATGTAAGAATATCGCATCCCTGAAACATGAAGACGTTCGTTTTGAGTGGCCCAAAACATTCTCGTTCCTTTACACAGTTTATTCTCGATTTGCGCTATTAATAAATTCTTGAATACTGGTGTCTAAATAAAATTTCATAAAGAGAAGAATTTTTTAATTTAAACAATAAACTTTTGAATTTTATTCGAATTCTTTTTTATATCTTTGAATGGGTTTCAAAAAAATTTTTAAGAAGTTATTCGAATTACATTAATCTTCAATTTGGATAAATGAAGAATTGTAGAATAAATTAATTTTATATTGTGTAAATTAATTTTAAAAAATACAATTTTAATTATAAAGATTATGCGTTTCGGAGGTTTTCTCCGTGTTCAGATTCATTGGAATGCCAACGTTTCGTGAACCTTGCAGTTCACTTCATCAGAGCGAGGAGCAGCCTGACACTAAGCTGTTCCTCTCGGGGCCATTCCTTATATATATATATATATATGTTACAATTTTAATTAATTTCAAGTATAAATTTTGCCTATTTCAGTTATATTGAATAATTAAATTATTTAATTTTATAATTTTTTAATTATTTCTTGTGATAATTTGATAACGCAAATCAAGATGTACACAAACCGCATTTATTTGTTTCGCTTTTAAGAATCGATAGAACACACACGTACACATACACAGATACGATTATCATATTTGGAACTCTTCTTGGATCTCGGTTGACCTCTTAGGCACTACCGTCCGTGTGTTACACTTGTGCATAAAGTACTATTATGATAAATATACATAGACGTTATACGTAGAAACTTATAATAAATATACTGACTGGCGGAAGTCTCCAGTGATACAGAAAGAAAGAAAAATAAAAATAGTAGGAGAGGAAAATAAGAGAGGTCGACGAGATCGAAAGCGAAGATACATATGATACATACGATATTTTTAGATAATTTGACGAAAACGGAAGTAAGATAAAAAGAACAAAAGTAAATTTATTATTATTATTATTATTATTATCATCATCATTATCGTTGTTATTATGATTATCGCGCTAATGTGCCAGAGCGGCATACGCGCAAAATGCGAGTCACACATACAAAAAAAGAAAGAAAAGCAAATGAAGAATTATTAAGAAAACCTGTATTTTAATATGATACACTTTACACACGTGAAACATGCTCATCAATATCTGATTGTCTATTTGAGTACTTTCTAGGGCATCGCGCATTTTTTTTTAATAACGAAAAAAGACGTCTTAATAGGAATGCATATGTTTTTCGTATCTCTAAGGATTTTCTGCATTTATATATATGTAGAAGAAACGATGCGCATTTAAAATACGCATTAGTCAAGCAATGAAATAATTTAAAAATTATCTAATTTTGACGATTGGGAAAATTTTTGCGTAAAACGAAATTTTCTCTTATTTGAGCTATTAGTAACATAAAAATAATAATTTCAAATCTCTTGAACAATATTCTAAAAACAAATGATTATTTTAATATTAGACAACTTTTCCAAATGGAAAGGGCTATTAAAATATTGAATACTCCTCATGTTTCGATAATATTGTTTGGATTTTAGATGACTGATGCAGTCGCCAGTTTAAATATAGTAAATTATTTATACATATGGATTGGCAATTCTATTCTTTTTTTTACACAATTGGCTTTCTCTCTCGTCGATGCTATTAACCCTTAAATACAGACATGATTTTATAATTATAATACTGGTGTAAACTGATAAAACTCGCAGATTTTGAAAATTCTTCTATTGTTCTTTTCGTCTGAACATGTAAGCTTTATATGTTAATATATCTATTCTATGATTCTTTCTGAATCCTTTTTGAATATTTTATCTGAATGATTTGTATTTAAGGGTTACTTCGCTTGAGTGTGCGATTTACCGCGGAAACGAACGGGAAATATATTTTTGGAGATTTTTATGTTTTTGAGACGATTATGTGTGCATTTCTCCATTGATCCTCCCGAGAATCGGAGTGTTGATTACGCGATCTGACGTGAGAATGATGAAAATCAACATATAGTATAATGCATAATGTTATTTTATAAAAGATACTTATTGATCTACATGTACTAATCTCCATTTGCTGTAATCTCGATTATTATGGGACAAAACTGTAATAGTTTATTTGAAATTGGATTTTAAGGCGTCTCGAATGCATCTCTTCATGCATTTATCATAAAATCTGCCAATTTCTTCTTTAGAGCGAAGATATGATAATTTTATTTATCAGCCGGATGAGCAGCGAAACTATAATTAGCGAGGCACGATGAGTATAGTTAATTAAAACAAGCGATTTGGATGAATAATTAATGTCATTTTGGAATATTTGCAGCTGGAAGAATATGAGCAGAAGTGATAAAAATTTAACATTTTTAAAAGCACCAAAATGTTCGTCTTTCTCAAACTTAATATTGTATATTCTTAAATTCTGTTTACTTTATATTCTTTTAGCTGCACATTGTCAAATGGTATTGATTAATCTCGATTGGTTCCACGATGTATAAATTCGATATATACTGTATGGAATAATCATTCGTGATCGTAGAGGGTCGTATATGAATGACCGCATACGTTGCATTACTCGTGCGGTGCTGCTGACCGAGAATCGTATTTTTGTATATTCGCGAAAAAATTAATAATCTATATTTTAAACGAACACGGTGCAGCACGGTACGACGATATATACGGGGATTACGTTCAACTGTAATTCGAAATGTTATGCAGATTCGGATATACAGTGGAAATATGTTAAATGTTGTAAATATCTACTCTCGAGTTTCGAGTGTATTTGTGAATTGTAATATCCATATAAAAGCTTCTCGATGATCAAAAGAAAAATTCAGACATCACGTTAATTAATAATTCGTGTAATTAAAATGATTACCGTTATATATCTATATACGTATACTTATATCGTATAGAAATCGTAACTTCGATCGATCGAACAAATATTTTTCAAATCACGTAGATCGTAGATTTACGCTGGAATCAACGGTGATCAGCCGCGTGTACAAAATATAATATTAATGCGGTTTCTCTTCCCTCTATCGATCAAATCTTTTCGACTTCGTGACGATTTCGTTGCCGTTTGCTGATGACGGCCTGCTCATTACGACGATTCCCTTTAGCGGAAATACGGAGAACTGAGACGCAAACGCGTGAGTAAATATTTTTTTGAAAATTTTATTTGTAAATTTTTCAAAATATTTTAAGTAATTAATAAAATAATAGTCAAAGAATTAAAATTTGTGAATTTTTTCGTCCTGAAAGAGTTATAATGTGAGGCAAAAACATGACGTGTTCTCACATAATTTCTTGAGAGATGATATATTTTTTTTATATCAATGTGATTTCTCACATTGACATAAAAAAAATTGTTTACAAATTTTAATTCTTTGGTTAGTAAATATTTTATTTAAAAGTTATGGTTGAGAAATTTTATAATACAAACTTATTTTAATAAGAGTAAAGTAACTCCAAGTCCAAAAATATATTTCCTATCTATTTTTTTTATTTTATCTTTATGTTTGACAGAATTTATATCTTCCGTTTGTGTTTTTTTAGTTATTTTTTATTCATATTACTATTAATTTATTTAATTTTTATTTATAATGTTATACGAAAACAAACTTTTATCACAATGCAAAAGATACGCATAATTCACGTGTTTGTTCCTCGGTGTTCCCTGATGTATGAACGTATGATACACTTGTAAATATAGACAAGTACAATAATTGCCAAAATAATTCGAGGCTTAAGATCGAATCTTGATCTTCGGTCTTTCCGCCGATGCTGATCCAATCAACTGATCGGTGGCAAATAATTCGCAATCACTTCCTACTTACTTGGCCTTCGTTTGCACTCGATAGTGCAAACGAATTTCCGTTATAACTAGATTTGATTAGCGATTAGTAGTTAAATAGATATTTTCTGCGAATTATTTGCCAACCGCCGCCGTATAATTAGGCGACGTTAAATTGCGACGACTTGCAAAAACTGAAACATAAAGACTGTTCTGAAAAACTGAAAACTGCCAACAGACTTAAAAATACATCACACAATCTTGAAAATATATTCCGAAACCTGCCTACTGACACTGCCCGACAAAACTTGACATTTTTCAGTGATTTTTCAATGTATAGAACCAGAAACACATTTATCTTCTTCGACATGATATTTGAAGATTTATTTCGATTATCATCGAGAAAAGACATACCTTTTTGTTGTCGTTTCCTACATCCGAAATGCATTTAAGAATGACCATACAATTTTCGTCGCGATTTTACGGGCTCTCTTCAACGATGACTTCGTATAATATTTTTCGGCGGGACGTTTTATAATCTAAAAAGAATCGATCATTGGCGAATACGCGGAATATATCGTAATAATATATTTTAGTGAATGAATGAATGAGAGAACGAACGATTGAATGAAAGCGTTGTCTGAGAGAGAGAAGAATTTATTGATAATATATTTGTAAATCCGTAATTCCCGATCACATAGTGTCGGTGATCTATCACGGTTTTACCTAATTAATCAATGTAGAATCCTCGTGGAGGAATTATAATTGCTAGTCTTTAATTGTGTGATATGCGCTTGTAAATTTTCGCGCTATCGTTGACGCGAATTTACACGCGCATTTCGCAAGAAGTGAATGCAAGAAATGAGTATATGAATCGATGAAGAGGTACTCAAAAGGCGAGGTGTATAATAAGTGTGAAAATATAAATTGCCATTTTTTATGTAGACAATATATTGTAATTATAATTATGTATTCATAATTACTATTATTTTATTGATAATTATTATATTGATATTATTATCGCTATTGTAAACTCTTGATTAGATTTGAAGCTCTTATTGTAATAATAGTAATTATAATTAATTATTAATTATGGCTAACTTTTAGAACTCTATTATACGTAATAGCAAATTATGATTGTAATGATTGCGGCTTTGATTTTTATACATAATATTTTATATATACATATTATAAGGAAGGAAAGATGATACACATACACACGATTACTCTTCAAGAGACATAAGTGTATTTTGGTATAGAGCATGTATGCTATATTGTGTATAAGTGTGGCAAGAATAATTTTACATATCCGGTCTGTACGAAACCGGATGAACGAATTTTATCTTTGCGACTCTCGTTGAGTTGGCGATCCGTTTGTTTTCTTTATGTTTTATTTCTCGGCAAACGAATATTAGAAAGAAAGGTCGTATTTAAGATGGATTGTATTTTCATGGAAATTACTTTCCAGAAGAAAATTTTTACACTGGAAATCGAAAAATTTGAACAACAATTGTTTATGATAGCTTGCATAAGCTACCTTTGGCGAACGGACAATTATTTTTTAAGTTAATGGACATTTTTTAACAGGCCAGTAGCAAAAGCTTTCGAATTGTAATTGTAATCTCGTGGTAATCGTCTTCTTCGATGTGAAATTTTCGCAATTTATGATTCTCGAGCTGACGTGCAAATTGTATGAATATCGTTTATTTGAATGCAACTCGACCCATCTTCGGGGCGCCGTATTACGTCCTCAATTAAGGCTGTAAATAGGAAGTACCAGATGTTCGTTGAGCCACGAACTCAAAGTTCCCAGTAACTTCCGACATTTAAGTGCCTAAAAACCCAGATATACGTCTATTCTCTTCGTTGTCTAGTTTCTACAGTTGGATAAGGTACTGCTTGTCAAAATGACAACGACAAAAACTAATGTTTGTCTGTCGCGTAATAAATTTTTTTCGCGTCCGTCGCGGAATATTTATTTAAAATATTATAATAGACATTTCATAAAAATATGAAGATAAATTGCACTTTTCTTGATATTCCAATTGAGTAAGATGTACAAACGAGAGTAAACAATTCCTTTTATATTGCATTCTTTGCAATATCTACGGTACCTGTGAAAATATTGCAATAGTGTAAAACTTTTAAAGAGCAATTTTATTAGCTTGTCACAAACTTGGTTCGTATATTTATTAAATTATATTTTTAAATTGTTATAAATTTTAATGAGTTGCTAAATGAACAATGATGTATATAGCATAGAACAATGTACAAACTATTAACCCTCTGATGCTTTCTGAAAATAATTTTACAAAACATGCATCATTTTCTTGGTCTCATTTAAAAATTCATTTATTATAATTAAAAATGTAAAAATTTATCAATTTGCTGATATTATTCTTCATTCTATGTTTATTAGATTGCGCACTACAAATAATCAAAAAAGTCCCAGTTGCTTGATAGTCCGTCAGAGGGTTAAACAAAGAAGTTATTCTCTTCTATAAAAATAACAAACGATATAAAGCGCCGAAAATTGCAAGACCAAGAGAAGATGCAATAAGTAATGAAACGAACATAATAAAAAAATCTATACGTATATCTCTACAAAAATGGAGCTTAGGGTATATACAGTAGAAATCATTGGCAGCGCTTTATCCAACTTCGCTAGTTTTTACATCGCAAAGGACGAGAGACTGTCGCTCGACACCCTCAACAGATCTCAGCACTCCGGCGAAACGAACAAGGATCATTTATTTTTTAATCGAACTCACAGAAGGGCCAGCTCGTTTCCGTGGAGTGCGCCTAACGAATAAATAATTATATATTATAAATAAATAAATGAATAAATATAAATGCATATATATACATATATATATATTCAGATGCGCATGCGTGTACATACACATATGTAAATCTAACAATAAGTGCGGGAACCTTGAGGTACGTGGGGCAACGAAAACAGAAAATCCTCGAAAGTGGAAGCGCCGGAACGTCGACAGTCGATGTTTTTGTTTTTGAGGATGCAAGAGTCAATTTTTCGATTGCGTAAACAAAACCCCTGCATCACTGTAACATACCTCTATAGCACGTCTCATAGTTTAATTAGCCCTCGGGTTATCGGTCGTTTAAATTTTCTCAGGCACGAGGAAGCGGTACCTTCAAATATATTTATTTTTCTGACTAGAAAATCGAGGGATTGAAACAGTGATAAGAGGGGTAGAAAAAGAAGGGAAGATGATACATTTTGCAAGCGGTGTTTGGTAATCCGAGGGTTAAGACTGATTCTACAAACGCGTTATAAAAAATGCTAGACCGAGCATATTTTATAATTATACTGTCATTATTATTGTTTGTAATTATACGATTACTATTGAATTTGTTTTTAATAAACGGCAAGTGCCATGATTACATATATGAGCTGTAGTATGATCATTCTTAGCTAGCTCCTATCTTGGTAAGTAAATGTTTAATATTAAAAATAAACAAATCATAAATGAATTGTTTACAGGAATTATAAAAGGATCATTCTTCTATTAAACAAATATTGATTTTATTATTATCGTTATCAAGAAATTGGTTATCAAAGAATTGTTTGTACAATAAAAGAAAAACTGAATAAATGTTAATCAAAAAATTGACGAACAATTGATTTTTTTTTTTAATGAATAAACTAAAACATGATGCATTTAATAAAATACAAAACGAGATCACATTGATAAAACGAATTTGATCGAAGTTCCATCTTGATTCAAAAATATAACAGAAACTTTGCAGATGAATTAATTTTTTATTTCCCGTAATATAATGAAATAATTGTATAATATAATGTAATTTTAGTGTATTTTAGTTTGAAATGTAAATATTACAAACAGTTTGGTTCTATTATTTTATTATTGTAATAGATAGTTTTAGAGAAATTACAATCAGGTGCAGCAATGTTTATAATTTTGATTTTTTTAGGAGGAGGTCGAAGTTTATCTGCATTTAAACGTCTTCGTCGCTGAAATCGAATGCATCGTTTCTATTTGCGTTTACATTGCTATTCAAATTGACGTTACTATTCGCATTTTGATTGCGCATTTTGCGTAAACGTGAATCATCGCCAAAAGAACGTCTATGATGCCGTTTCAAGGCATCAAGATTGGTGTTGTAATTTTCATTAATATTAACGTTTTCATTATTATTCATTGCCCTCATTGTGTCTTTCTTTTGTTGTTTCTTTTTCGGCGTTGAGAGATCTTGGGTGTTGTTCTGAAAATTCAATGCTCTTTAAATTTTTTGTCTGTAATTAAAAAGCTTAAGTTTCTTAATCAACAGCGAATAAATCTGTATGAAAATTAAATTAATTAAATTTCATACTCTACTTGTCAAGAAATTACTATAAATAATTTTGTTGATATATATACAAACCAAAAAGTCATTTTTAAAATTATGTATTATAAAAAAAATAGAAATCATATTTTGTTTTTTTATGAAAATTAAAATTATATTAATTTTATTATTTGCTTTTTTATATTCTTTATGTAATTCTTTATGTATTCCACTAATACCTCATTGGGGTCATTGCTTTCGTAAGATGTTTGGTGTTCTAAGATCAGGTTGCATAGTTTCTCGGTTGGCATAATACAAAATGCATTTCGTTCAGTTTGTCTGATAAGATTTTCAAGACGTTGCAAGGAGTCTAAAATAGTCTCCAAGTAATAGCTTTTTCTTGCATCAGTATATTGCGACAACAAGATCAAGAGCTTACAAAAATAAAAAAGTAAAATTAAATTAGATATTTTATAATAAATAACTCTTTGTTTTCAAAAGAGACTTTAAAAAAATTATACAGAAATCAAAAGATAATTAAATTGTATCATTATGATATTTTAAATTGTATTACATTTAATATCTATATGAATTAACGATAATATATTTAGCACTGATTGCTAAAAAATAATTGACTTACCACACAGCCGAATATTCGGCACGAAATCATCGAAGAAGACATGATTGTCAATGTTCCGAGTTCTCTTTGATTTCTGGAGTGATCGTCTACTGCTGAGTGTTCATATAGAAGCGTTCACGGTCACGTTAAAATTAAAAGTCGTTTGCGAATTTAGTGAGAGTAATAAAAAAATTGTTAATTATATAAAGCATATGATATAAAATGTTATCGTTCGCTTGAGTGAAATGTGCTAAATTCAATTTATTCTTTACGATACCATCAATTGACACTTTAAAATAGCTTAGAGCTGAGAGAGAGAGAAAGAGAGAGAAATTGAAGTACAAAAAATAAATTTTGCATGCTGATTTAAATTTATAGGTAATGCATTTTTAAATAATCAAAGTTTTTTCTTTTTTTATTGTCAATGTTCATTATATTAGAGGAAAGTCACCGATACCAACATACCACTTTATTTTTAGACAATATTTCTTAAACAAAAGGTAAAAATAAAACTTTAAAAACATAAGTATACAAATTAAAAAGTGTCTTCCCTGAGATAGTATAAGCAGTTTTTATAATACTGTTTGTAATTCTGCAATAATTAATTTTTTCGTAAGGTAAGCAAAAATAGGCGTCTTACAAAGTAGGCTCCAAAACTGACATAGTAGGCAGTAACGCTATGTATTTCTATTCTTTTTTTTTTACAGGAATTATTTGTATAAAATACCTCCAAGTGAATGTTTCTAAGACATTTCAAAATCTTTTCTCTTCGTTATAATATTTTTATTGAATCATATGCATATTCACTTTATGATGTTCTGCAAGAAGCAAATATGTAACGCGATAGTTTTTCAAGAGTTTTTCCATATATGTACGATTGTCTCCAGCTCCAATAGAGTTATTTGACACTATAAAGCAACACTATAAAGATTAAATTAGCTCATGATCTGTTTTACAAACAGGTGTGGTGCTGCATCTCAATTTTAAATTTAAAATTGTATTATGAAATAGCTAAGAGAAAAAATAATGTAAATAAAACTGATTTAGGAAATTACAAGCATTTAAAATGACGTAATATTATCAATAATATACACACTATTATTTAAAAAACAATAAGGGAAAAGGGCTACGAGCCAAAAATTATTTTATAAAATTAAACATCGTTAATATAAAAGTTTGAACATAAATAAAAGAAACAATCCTTTAGTTGATTTAACACAATGTGCTAGCACAATAAACAAACAGACGTTTTGATCGCGATCGGATCATTATCAATGTTAAAAACATATTACAAACAGTAAAAATAATACATAATACAAATTTATACTTCACTCTCTTTAACACACGCTGATAACATAAAAACGATTATCTTGTTCACAGTTATAATGTAGCTTGGAAAAAATCGTTGCATGACAATAGTTAATTGCAGTTAATCGTTGAATTACTTGAATAATGAAATAAAACTATACAATGAAACTATTTAAACTATGCAATTTGCAAAAGAAAATCGTAAGAATTTTATTTTCTTATTCGTAGAATTCGTTTTTAGCTGATTTGGTATAGAAACAAGCCACAAATACACGAATTATGAGTTTGTATTTCTTTAATTAGCTAAACAGATTATGATTTTATTAGTATTAATAAATAAATGCAATAGTTAGTTTCTGAAAAATAAGGGGGTGTCACTTTAGGAGACCTATGTCAGTATAGGCGGCTTTCCTCTAATGTTTATTGAATTTCTACTTTAAACAAAAAAAATTACAGAAGAGTAAATGATATTAAGACTACTTACTATTTGTTGAAAGTAAGTTAATCAAAGAAATTATACATTTATTTTAGTATATTAATTTCTTTCTACGTCATATAAAGCTGATAATTTTTTAAAACACGTAAATGTGTGTGTGTGTGTGTGTGTGTGAAATATGCGTATGGTAATCAAAACAATCATTTATTTAAAACCGAGAGAAATGTACAGAAGAACATTTACTTTGAAAATTCACCGATGTTAACAATTAATTCGAGATAGATCCGATGTATTAATATATGTAACTATACAAACATTATTTAATCGAATAATTTTTTGTTGTTGTTAAAATGTAATGTCGAATTAATGGAGAGCATTGAGAATGTCCTTTCTGTGAATTTTGATTCTGATATTTGCATAATTTTGCTCATCATCGTCCGACATTGTTGTCGTATCAGAACGTTGAATCATCCTTCTGCTATGACTATCCTTCTGGTTAGTCTTCGGACAAGTTTGTTTCGATAAAATTATCTTCAGGAAGGCCATCATATCTGCCACGATGTATCTCGTCATGATCTCTTCGTCTAACATATTTATGCTCGGCGAGTCTCTGGTGATAGCCCTTCGGGTGATCTTATCGAGTTGAGTTGCCACTTGGAAGACAGGCGGGGATGTTCCGCTTCTTCTGTTTTGTGACACTAGAGGTATTACAGCTTCTTTGAGATCCTTCTTAATGCTCTTTGCGTTGGTGATATGATTAGTGCGATTGTTTAAACGAGGCTCTATTATCTTCCACAATTCTTGAGCCAATTCCTGAGCGTTCACATTCACGTTGATGTTCACATTCTTATTTTTGATTATCGGTCCTAACTGTTCCTGTAAATTGTACTTTTAGTTTTGAATGTAAATAAGTATCTGTCGTCAATAAATTGTCATTGTATGAAATAATGGACAAACTCGAGCTTTTATTATGATAATGTTTTCATGTCATCGAATAACATTAACTGTATTATTACAAAGACTAATTCTAATTATGTAAAATTAATGATTATAATAATATGTGAACATATTATTATAATCACTATACATAACGTCTATCACGAAATTAATTTGTTTGTAAAAATTATTATAATAATTATTGTAATATTCTTAGATAATTGCGATAAAAAATTAATTCTTTTATCTATTTCTTTATTTTTCTCTTACATCATTCACATTTTCTTCTGAAGCTTGCTCCAAAGAATCCATCTGGAAAGATTTATGAATTATGACATTATTAAATCAGTTACAATTCGTTGCATTATTTACAAAATATTTAATAATCTTTTGCACTTTAAAATTTGCAATATACAATAGATGCTGATGTTCTGTTACCAGTATGTTGTTAAAGATTAATAATAATAATAAATACGAAAGACTGTTTTTATATAAAGTAATTTATAATAAAGACAATAAAGCTTTTTTATTGGGGTCACAATGTCATATTATCATTATTATAATTAATCACTTTTTTTACTTGTTTTGTTCTTACTTGAACAGTGAGCACCACTAGGGTGGCCCACAATATTGGTAAGCACACAATTGTCATAACGTAATTGGTACAGATAAAATGATTTGAAACACTGGCTTAGCGTGTCTCAAAACGGCGAATGCATTTACTATAAACCGACTTTTATATGCCATAACACGATGTGCTGGTGGAATTTTCGCGCAATACAACAGTGCGATATCAAGACCTCATAGAAATTAAAGACGGCGCAATTCGTGTTGGAAATTTAATTCACGCGATAATTCGTGATAAGTCCTGGCGTCCGCTTATAGGCAGTTTGTGAACGTACGCAATGCTGATCAATGAGATGCAATGTTCGTAAGTGTAGCTTTCGCAAAATGTATCTTTGAATCACAACAATTATCTTTTTGCGCATTTCATATTGCTACGATCATATGTATAATTTGTATACAAACGATACAATACGACGTCATTTAATTCATCTTGATCATTTATCTACCTATATATTCCAGTATTTAACACATTATCATTGTTTTTTTTTTTTTGTAAATTAACATTATTATTAAAAACGCTGAAAAATGCAAAAATGGTAGCTACACTTTTTATGTCGTACTCGCGCAGTTGGCTCTTCTCGATTATTTTTATTTGTCTATAGGTTATGACACACTAAAAACTTAAGCAGTAAGCTAATCAACATTTTTAATTTGCTATTGTTTATATTATTGCTTTACGGTTTCTACTGTGATTGACTGATTCGCTTATTACTTACATCTCACCTACGTTTTTCTATGTGCCATGACTCTATTTCTTTTTATACATGTATAATTAAAGACATTTCTTTTTTTTATTAATGTGTCTACATATATATTTTTGACACTTGTAAGATTTTAATAGGTCTAACGTATAAATATGATAAATAGGTATAACGTATAAATATATCCTATAACTTAAAAGTGACAATATATTTCTTGATATACAGAATTTTTTATAATATGGACTTTCATAAGTAAAGAATATGCATGAATCAGGTTTTAAGATCGTGCTCAAAAATCGCTGTACGTGATAAGTGTTTCATTATGGTAGCACATTATAAAACTAATCAAAAGATAAGTATACTCTGATCATTATTCGTCAATTGATTTTCGCGTGGAAGTTATAAAGATTGTAAAATCAATTTCACAAGGAACGCTTTTAACACTCAGCACATCCATTAATGGATCAATTTCTCACAACTAAGTTACTACTTTAAAAGTGATATGAATAATTTATACATTCAATTTCAATTTTCAAAGATTTTTATAATTATTAATATATAAGATTTTTAATTGTCCTTATTGTGATGTAAAAGCATATCGTAATTACAAAATAATAATTATTATAAAATAATTAGTCTAATTATTATAGCTTATTTATATATACATTTTATATATAATTCTAGATTCATAACACTTACTGTGTAATTTGAATCTTGCTTGTAAATTATTTGCTTAGACTTACAAGTAAACCTACGGAGGTGTCACTCACCGATTTTAATGAAACTTTGCATATTTGTAGAACTTTGAAAAATATTTGACACGTATTTTTTTTTTTATCTGCAATGGTTCACTCTGAAGGGTGAAAACTATCCCTTAAATGTAAGGGATAGATTTAACATATTAGATGAAATAAGTTGAAAATTTTAAAAAGTAAAATGTGTTAGAGGGCTTTTGGGGTTGCTGAAACTGAATCTTATGTCAAAAGTATGAAATTCAAAATGGCGGACCCAATATGGCGTCCATATACATTAAAATTTTTAGCCTCGGTAGTCTAATGGCTCAGGACGCTCGTACGGTTTACAAGAGGTCCGGGTTCAAGTCTCGGCCGAGGTAATATTTTTCGCAATAAATTTATTAACAGTTTTAATATATTAACATCTTTATAATATATGATGCTTGATGGTAGCATAAAATTATTAAAATTGCTTGTCAATTTAATTCGCGATTACTAGAGTAGTTTTAATTGCGTTTATTTAGTCCGGAAAAACAATTCGACGCGCAGTTAGAAAAAGACTACAATATGGTATATATGCAAGTACATATATAGTATATATTAGTAATTCAAGTTTGAATTATTTAAAAGCAACAAAGATCCAGCTCCAACCGTAATAGACATTTAAATTTCTAGTATTGATTGTGTTTCTCACATGTACGATCTAAAAATATAAATATGATTAAAATTTTTATTAGTTTTTATCAAAATGAGTAAATTTTAAGAATTCTTGTCATCACAGAATTAAAATTTCCGATTTTTAGGTCGATGATTTTAAATATGGTATTAAAGATATAAAATTCAAAATGGCGGTCTCAATATGGCAGCTATATCGTTAAAATTTATAATTTTTGCAAAAAATGTATTGATACAAGATACTTTCAAGGTGCTTTTTTACAGTGAGTCCCCTTGCCTCTCACCTTTCGGGGTACAATTTTTTTTCAACTCTGTTGAAAAAACGTAAACATCAGACCGCTCCTATCTACAGTGTACTTATGCGTCAGTGAAAACGGAAAACGTTTGCGTACGCCCGTCTACTCATGATTGCACATGGCACGTAGAGAAAACTTTAAATTTCATATTTTTGACATAAGATTTAGTTTCAGCGACCCCAAAAACTCCTTAACCCATTTTACTTTTTAAAATTTTCAACTTTTTTTTATTTCATATTATACGAAATAAGTATCTGGACGACATATTGGATCGGCCATTTTGAATTTCATACTTGTGACATAAGATTCAGTTTCAGAGACCCCAAAAACTTCCTAACACATTTTACTTTTTAAAATTTTCAACTTAATTCACCTAATATGTTAAATATATCCCTTACCTTTAAGGGGTAGTTTTCACCCTTCAGAGTGGACCATTGCAGATAAAAGAAAGTACGTGTCAAATATTTTTCAAAGTTCTACAAATATGCAAAGTTTCATTAAAATCGGTGAGTGACACCTCCGTAGGTTTACTTGTTAGATAATATTTTCGATATGTAAATTTTTGTTTCGTTATTTATTATAGTGATCAGTCACGTAAGTTTGATTATTGTCCAATCTCTTCTCTATAATCGGTCGAAGCGCGTTAATCAATTGATCGCTGATTTCTTGTAATTTTGCTTCAGACAGCTGCACATGCAAATCTTCATCTTTCAAATTATCGATAAGAGAACGACTATTTGAATCTAATAGATTATCGTCGATATGAGTAATTTGATTTTCAGACAATCGATTTATTCTGTCATTAACAGATGAATTATCTTGAAGATTTTTCCCATCTTCTAAATCAGATTTTATAACGTCGTTCATATTTTTAGAATCTTGTACACCGTTCAAACTTTTGGCTTGATGTTCCGTAATCGAAGTTAATGTGTTGGATTCTATTTGATTGGGTAATACTGACGTCATAACTGCAATATCTGTCAATTTACTTTCTTCCTTTATCGATAATTCTTCACCGATAAAACTATTAGCACTTTCATTTGTCTGAATAGAAGAAAAATCGATTTTAGTCTTGTTATTATTGTTCTCCAGTTCATTAAAATCTGATAAAAATCTAAGGAGCGGAATAGAAGAATCTTTTGATGTGGATTGTTTATTACTATCATCGACTATTGAATTATTCTCGTTTGTTGATAAATCGTTAACTCTTGTTTCTTGATTATTTTTTCCAGATACTTCAGCATCAAATTGATTTTCTACTTGTTTAGCGTTTTCACTTTGCTCCTGTTGAGAATAGTCAAATTGCGCGAGATGATTCTGACTTTCCTCGGCACTTTTTAATGGCGTGTTGATATCTTGAGATTGCGAAATAGCTTGACTCAATAAGTTACTCGCGCCTTTTGCAGTCTCAGGTAAAACTTTAATCATCGACTCCACAATATTTTTCGTGTTTGATAGAATCTCATTCACTAGAGGTAAATTATCTTTCTGTTTATCAGTTTGCGTATTTATGTTTCCAATATTTGTAACTGGATCAAAAAGTTTTCGCTTTATGTCATTGTTCTTATCTAATAACGCTCGTATATTTTGCGTATTTTGTGACGGAATATGCTGATTCGCGTTTTCGTGTACATTACTAATAATCTTCGGAATAATTTGTGCTAAATCTGTGTCAAATAATCGTTGACTTATTTCGAGCGTCGGTTCCTGCAAATTTTGTGAGTTTGGAAAAAATTTATTCACAGTTTCAGTTAAATCATTCATAATCGATGTATCCGTGTTATTCTTTACTAAAGCTTGATTAGTTCTTCTCCCTGATTTCGGAAAGTCTGGTCTAAATTCATTTGCATTTAGCGAGTTGCTTGATGTATCTGAATCGAGAATTGATTTTTGTGAAGTGTTGGAATTAAATTCGTGATTATGTCCGATAACATCGGATGAAGCGTCTCGGACATAAGCGTCTTGTACAGATTTCGGAATTAAATTGCTCATGTTTAAATTTGGATTGCGTTCTACATCTTGATTATCGTCGATATTTTGAAGATCACTTAACTTTTGTAATTGTGAGTTGAAAACTGTTTGATTTTTATCTGAATTTATTTCAGAATCACCGGAAGACGAATGATTCAGAATTTTTTGGCTGTTATCAAGCCCTTCTAGATTCGTTTGAGATGGCGATTGCGTTACGACAGCTTCGGTTGTTGAAATTGGCGGAGTATCGTTGCGTCTGTTACAATCATATCCTTTTTCACTTTTCTTTCTCAAATGCGTTAATCGATTCGCTGTGTGCGTTGCTAATTGTAAAAAAAGCTTCAAAATCTTTTCATTTTGAGCAACTGAATCTGAATCATTACGCGAAGTATTCCAATCAATATTTGATGGCAAAGAATGTACCTAATAAAAGAAAAAGAATTAATCGCAAGATATTATAAGTATACGAAATTATTACAAATTATTGTTATATTATTTCTTATAAATATCTTTTATAATTCTATTAAATAAAATAAGTATATGTTTAGAATATAAAATATAAGTATATATTTAACAATATTATTTTTTTTAAATTGTTAAAGTATAATAAAATGCTTTTTCGATTATATTTAATTTAACTTTAAATAAAATTTTAAAAAGCTTTAAATATTTTATTTAAATTTATTTTACCAAAACGATCAACGCGTTAATAACAAACAAAACTGAACTTCTCGGCCACATTTTACCATTTGCTCCTACAAGCTAAACACAATCGCTTTAAATATGATCGTAAAATTAATATTGAGTATTTCAATGTTGTCCAACTTTAACGACTGTTGTCATCGCATCACGTTTTCATCTATACTCTATATCGGATGCAGTGTCGAGATTTGTTGTTTCCGATTTAATTTTTTTACAGCCATCTCTTCCTTTTATTCGCATTATGGACAATCATTAATTAAAACAACGTCAATTGATTATTTTTATGTATAGTAACTATACAAAACATGTGAAAAACCTATATAATCACATGGACGATTCTCAAACTTTAAGAGAAAATAGATTATATTATTAATTGAATTGTCACTGTACGGATCTTGATAACAATTATTATTTAAAAGTATCTTTGCGAAGATCAAATTTAATGTTTGCATTGTTTTCTAGTATTAGCGTTGCGATCTAATCTTTACATGATAAAATTAAGTAATAAATAATCAAGTAAATAATAAAACTAAGGCAAGTTGATGCAAAGTCTATATTATTTAATTAAAATTAAACGTATCAAAATATTTATCGTGTACTACTATAATAATTTTGTGCAATGGAACGGAAAGAATTAAAAGAAGTTGTTGATATCAATTTTAATTAAGAAGTTAATATCTCAATAATGTTTAATACTTCCGATAACGTATCGCGATCGATCAATCAGCCTGTTCTTCATCGATCATTAACTACGTGAACAAGCCCTCGAGATGAGTGGAGAGGATGTAATAATTACTTCAACGTCCGTTATGACAATAGATATATTTTCTGCTCAATTACACGTACAAGAGTTCAATCGAGCTGACCTATTTCTACGTATTGTAATTGCATTTATTGATAAATGATAATATATATAACAGAGTAAAAAGTTTTAGAGGGATAATATGGGTATAATCCTCATATCATGAGGATATCGATTGCTAAAAATATCTCTTATTGAAAGAACGTTTATTGTGTAAAACGTCTACTATAACTACGTCTACTATAATTTTGTGTATATTTTCAGGGTTGAAGAGTCGCCAAGAAATCTGCGCAGCTTTCATCAGTAGGCAGACACTGTCCGAACGCTTCTAATAATAACGGTTCTTCTATAACTGCTGTCTCGTAATCTCGAAATGATATTTTTCCATCGTGATCGATGTCGAGTTTCTTCAAGGCCAGCTCCGACAGATCTTTCACTCCTTCGTCTGGATCTTCTTCACCGGGTTGCTTTATCAGGCAATTTCTACGAAATATTTGATAATTAGAAGAAAATATTTGATAATATTTATGAATAAAACAGATACGATTAAGTTAAGATTTTAATCGTTTTTTACTTGAGCAGCTGAAAGATTTCGTCCTTTGTGATGTATCCGTCGTTGTTTAGATCGTACACGTGAAAGCAGAAAACGATTTTGTCACGCAGACTACCTCGCAAGAACACGTCTAGTCCCATGATCCACGGTTCAAGTCTGATAGCACCTTCGATCTCTCGATCCCAACAGCAAAACAAGCGCTCTACCAAAATGTCCTCGGTGATTACGTGAAACGTGTTGTGAAGGAGTTCTCGAAAAATAGTTCTGTCGATTCTCTAAGCACACACAATGTGAGTTTGAAGAAATTTTTAAATGTAATTTGCATGTTTTTTATTTTTTCTAAATACAAAGTTAACTTTCAATTGCGTGTGGTGTAATTACCTCGACAGCTGGCCTCGATTGTGGCCTTCTGCCGATAGATATCGATCTCCCATCTTGTTGTTGGCTGGAATTGGTAGTCAATTTCTTGTAAAGTTTGCAGAGACTATCCAGTTCCACCCTGACAAAAGAAAATCTTCAGATTAAACGGTAATCAAAATAGTTAAACGCGTGATTATGTTTTATTTTATATATTTATGCTATTGAACCAGTATAATTCACAAAGTATAATTTTGTATTCTATTGGAGAATCTTATTTTTGTAAATCGCGTAATTCCATTAACTTTTATCCGTCAGTTCAAGTCCACTTAATTCCATTTATTTCTCTTTGTCGAGAAAATGACAAGATAAAACACTGGAAAATTAATTCAAGAATCATTGCAATGCGTCTTCGCAAACTCGCCTGGAGAACCTCGTCTTTTTTTTAAGGGATTCGATCACTTTTACGATGTACGCGGAATTCCTGGCGCCTCCGCCCTCCGGCATTTTTCGGCGACGTCTCCTTCTTGATGACTCGTCCTTGCCGGAAGCAGCGGAGACCTGCCGCTTTGAGTTTGCCGACGCCCTGCGACCGCTCGTCAAGAAAATGGAAACACTTTTCATGAGCGTCGCGCCGGCACGAACGCTTATACCTGTTCGACCCTCGGCGTCGACGTCGGCGCCGGCGCCGACGCCCGGTTTTGCCCTCCCAGTTTGCGTGGCATTTCGTTGTTCAGACATCTCCATTCACAGTGACTAAAAGTTCTGAATTAATTGGAATTTTAATTTAGGTTGTTGACATTACAGATAATTCTAAATTATTCGACCAGTTTTAGCTTTCTATTTGTACAGCAGAATTAAGAATCTATTCTGATCTATTCTTTAATAATTAATACTTTTTTCTGTTTATACGAGTATATTGCATATACATAATATTAATAATTATAATTTTATTGAAAGATAAGATAGAAGATATGTAAATACATAAAGACAAATGTGAAGAATAGCATCAGTAATGTGATGCTACTTATAAGTCTAATTTTTTTTAGATCTTTAGTATTTTATAATTAAAAAGAAAATACACAAGTGTAACAATCAAATGTAATACATAAGTAATAAAAAAAATCATAAATCGTATATGAAGATACAAAACTTCGTATTACAAAGATATTTTTGTATACTTCAATATACGTATAAAAAATATATATAATATTTGAGAATGTAAAAAAAAAGCAAGATGAACATAATATTACATTGAGTTAAAAATGAGAAATAATATAGTGAGAAGCAAGTAATTTAAAAGTAGAAGTCAATAAAGAAGAACAAATGTATACTTTAAATGGGGCTTTCACGATTGTAATAAAAATGCAAATCTGCTTAATAGGAATAGGAAAAATTGTATGAAAATAGAAACTGTTACTACGAACCGATATAGACATTCGAGTCGATTAATCGATAAGAAATAATTCACGGGGCGGAGGTGCAGTGGTTCCTTTTTTACAGCTAAAAATTGCAAATAGCCAATCGTAGCTCGTCAAAAGATTGCTTTTCTTTCGTGTGCAACTGAGTTATTATTATTTACGATCATATTTGCGTAATTTCCATGTAACGGTGTTGGTTCGTTGTGTTCGCCATTTTCGTGGCACGAATATTCCAATGAATTTAAATCGTACATTTATGTGCGCGTAACTTGGTCTGCGTATACAGAGAAAAAGAACGTCATTTAGAAAGAAAAATCTCTGAGATTTATGAATAGTGCATAAACTTAGATATTATGCATTTAATATTGTATCTATCACTGTATATTAAAATACAAATAATGTACGTTGTTACATTAAAAAGTTTATGCCTCGCAGTCATTTTGCGAGATAAAATGTAAAAACTTTTCTCATTAGACAATAAATGCAACTCGCGCTGTATTTGTGTTGAAGCAAACCAATTCGTGTATTATTTAGGACTGTATGATCTGAACACGCAGTACCAGGTAGAACATAGAAAATAGAGAAAACTTTAAAGCACACTTTTATTCGTTTCATAACTATTTTGACAATTTTACTGAAACTCTAATTTTATATCTCTGTTCGATTAACAAGCAATATGATTTCAAAAGTTTTTAAATATAAAATTATATACAAATATCTTTTGATTAGAAAAGAAAATTTTATCTCTAACAATTTAATAACACATTTTTAATCAATTTGTAAACTATCTAAATAATCACTTTTAAACGTGAGATCTATTTATGCAAACGGTAATAAAGCGCTTGAAATATGAGATACTCCAAGAGAACTATTATTTTGAATAATGCATGTCTTATCTTCGAGTAATCATCTTTAACAATATGCCTTGAGAATCGCTCCTGTAAACGCGAGAGGTCAATTCATAGCATAGGAAATTGCAATTTTGAGAAAGCATGATATTAATCTCTGCATGATGAAATCTCTCCTATTTTATTGCGTTACATGATTTCTTTATTATGAATCTTTCTTCTTCTATCATTCTTGCATGTTTTCTACTTATTATATAAAAATATTTCGTCGAAAGCAATTACGATAAAAATTCTATATTTGATTTTTGTCTATTTTGTTTATTCTGTAAATTGATTTAATATTGTAATTACAGATATGAATTCAGCAGAATTTTACCAATGAATGCAATTTCACGAGGATATGAACTGATAGAATGAGAACTACGACAGTACCCTAAATTAGATCGCGTTGCGATAATCGACACGTGTGTTCCTGTACTTACGGATTCTCAATTTAACTTCTCTAATTTCTAACTCGCGATAAACGTAGCATGCATGTGAATTTCGTTTCAATCTACAATAATCTACTATACCTACATTGATCAAAATAATTCACCTGAAATTATTAATATTAACTAATTAATTTTCAGATTTTACAGAATTATAATAATTCAATTTATTTGAGAAAATATTCGTCATCGAGACGTTTTTCCAAAATTTTGAATTGTTAATATTAATTACGAATAAATATTGATGAATATTTTCAATTAAACTAATTCAGCCTGAAAGATCTAATTTCTAAATAGAAGCACAGCGATAGTGATAAATAATTGCCATTAAGAATCGCACCTTTTATTATTCGACAAAATATTATCACTAAAAAATTATGTCAACGAAGTGCATTGTGTAATTGAAGGCACTGAGGTCTTGCGAGTAGAGATCATCTTCTTTATTCACGAGGATGTTAAAATATGATGGAATATTGTTTAAACAAAATTCACTGCCTTCTGTTTGTGTCATATGCGTTTAATATGATTGGCAAGTTCGATTAAATCGGAAAAAAACTTACCAATTAATGACAAAGAACTGCTTCGTCGCGACGAGGGTTCCGTCGTCAGCGGTGACTACGTATTATCGACCAAACGTATCAAATGATGTGGCTGAAAAACATTTTAACATGATATCTAGCAACAGATCGGATGAATATATCGCAATCGTATAAATCCAATACGTCAAGACGAATCTCTACAATAAAATTAGAAATTAAATGATATTGATAATGTATATTCGTTCGATATTTTATTATAACGATATTTATTTGGTTTTCCATGTTATTCATTAATTTATTAATTACAGTCTATAGTCAATATAATGTATACACTTATAATTATAAAATACGATTTAAGTACGTTTATTAAAATACCATATGGCTAGATTTTTCGTAACATTCGAGCATACAGAAAAAAATTTGTTTTACATAATCGCTACTTTATTTGGCTGACCAACGGGAGAAATATCAACATCAGAATTCACTTCTAAAATAGTTGTTGACGTTGGATGATGTTTTCTGAAACGTCGAAATTAATCATTAATTATTCAATGTTAGTGACGCAGTCTGCATTTCTTATAATTGTTTTTGCGCCTCTCTTACTTGCATAACTTATCTAAATATTTTCGAATTTGCACCACTTGACGTTGAATATCAATCAGCATATTAGTCATCCGTTCTTCTGATGTTGTTAAAGTCGCAGCTCGTTCTGCAATTAAAATTTTAAAATATTAATTTTCTTTTGAATTTTTTACAGTATTTTACGATATTTATATATATCTCAATTTCTATATAACTTTGTATTTTATTTAAATATATCCAGACTTATTAACGCTAATAATATTCTTTGACATCAGGACATATTTTGATCAAGATTTTCGATTACTTACTAATTCGAACGTGCTCATCAGTAATCTCCTCATCCTGATAGACAATATCAATCTCCTTTATAGTATTGATTAGATCTTTTACGTTATTAACTTTATTTAATGTCTGCAAGATAGAGTCTGTATTGTTAAGTTTGGCGTGCATAACTCTCGATTGCTCTTGGACAAGTTGTCCGATAATCGAGCTTAAAAATTTATGCTTTAAAAATTGTATCTAAAATGAACAATATTCAGTTTAAAGGTAATGTTTATAATTTGAGAGTCCGAATACAATTATTAATTATTGTAATGTTTATACTAATAAATTGTGTATTAATCGACAATATATAATTAATTTGTATTATTTATATATATAAGTTACGGTACAGCATATTATCGGACCTCGCGTTTATTGTTGTCCTTATTGTCACTTATTTTTATGGCAAAATTGATGAGCTTTCCGAAGTTTTCCTCGTACGCTGCAATTAGTTCTTTTAGTTGCTTCGGCGTATTTACGGGAATTGTCTCGTCTGTCAAATTAAAAAAATTACGCGATGTAATATTCTGTATCGATTCAATAATAGTAACAATTACAATTTTACCGTGGATTAAATAAAAACAAGAATATGATTTAAATGACTTATTCCACATGCGCCGCGGATAACAAAAGCGAATTTCAATTTATTCAATTAATTACATACAATCAAAAATAAACTTTTCGATCTGACATCAGATCATTATCAATATTCATTAAATTCCTAATGACATCAAAACGACTGGCGACATTCTCTATACATTCCTAAATTACGATAACAATTTTGTCAATTATTAACTTTAAGTTACATGCAATTGTGTAATACTATCTCCATATTAAATTAACAATTCGCATGAATTATATTCCACATATTTGGTCGTAAGACATATTCTAAATTATGCGTTGTAATACAATAACTGTAATTCTCAAGTGGATCATCCAATCTCTCTGTGTCATAAATAACCTAAAAACACTGATAAATATCATAACGATCTTAAATTATCATGTATTAATTGAATGAATATACCTCACATTTTATCATTATTTTGTTATCCGACGCACGTGGAATAATCCATTTAAATCATATTCTTGTCAATAATATAGTATATCTTAATTTGATGTATTCTGATATACATTAATTTCTATGCAGATTGCACTTTCTTTTCTCTAATTAGAGAATAAATTACGACAAGCAGAAATTGCTCGCGTAATAATTATATATTACATGCTACTGTTATGTATGGGTATTTAATATCTATCTCTAATATGAAACGTGAAACATACAAGTCCTACCTGCTTCCCTCACGTTTGAAAGTGTGAGCGAGCGGCACTGCGCCTGAAAACGAAATTCAGAATAAAAAAAAAAAATTATAATATATTTGATAAAATTCTAAAATATTCAAGTATGTATGCGAGTGAGATTTAATTTTCAGATAACAAAGAATCGGAGAGATATATACTTTCGAAAAACTTTAATCTTAGAAACTCACTTCAATCGCGAAGGCAGTAAATATAATTACGAAGAACTTCATTTTCATTTTTCGATTGTTCGCGTAACTATGCTAAGTGAACTCTAATGAGATCGTCTAATAAACGAGACCGTTTTATAGGCACCGTGTGCAAACGAAGGCACATACACATGTGACGTTTTCCAAAACATTTAATGAAAACATCCGGCGAGGAATAAACGAATGTATCGTTGTGTATCGAAAACACGTAAAGTCACGAGAGTGCATAGATTCGCGTGATTATTCTGCACGATGAGATATAATTGTATTTAATATTACCGGGAGCAGTGGCGG
>NW_017296782.1:686-26104 GCF_001594075.2 Trachymyrmex cornetzi | reverse complement strand
TGCAATAATTTCATAAGAATGTGTAAAAAATTGTTGAGCCGTAAATATCAATTTGTTTTGAGAGAGGAAATTAAATCCTATTGGGATAGTTCTCATATTTAACTTAGCAAAAATATCGTTTATTATGTATTAAAAATGTATTTGTTGATTTTTTCCTTTGTATTTGGCACGTAAACAAAAATTCGATAAATTACACGGAAGAAAAATGTTGCTGTTAGTATAACCGCAAAAAGTTGGGAGAACGGCAGCACTCCAACTCGCGAAATCTCAACCGGACATTAATATTTATTATTCAAATTTTTACACAATAATCTTTGACATATTCTGCAACTTGTAGAGCTATTCCGAAATTTTCGAAGCACTTTACAACAAAATGGCGGATTTTTAATAATATTTTGTCGAGTTTTTAGTGAATTCTTTTTCAAACGTTAAAGTTGTGTTACGAATTTTCGAATTAAAAATTTTCATGAATGCTACATTGTAATTGAATATGTATTTGAAGAAGTTTTCTGGAGAGTTTTAGATCTTTAAATGTAATAGTAAAAAAATTATGACAATTTAATACATTATTAGGCGTCAGCGAAACGTCTGACGTGACATTATAACGACATGTATATAAATTATCATAACTTTTTTGCTATTGAATTAATTTTATTTTAAACGAAATTTTTTTTATTTATGCTTACCAAATGTGTCACTAATATAAAAAAGAACATTTTAAAAAACTGATTTCTGCAGTCAAACATTTTTCTCGCTACGCCATTGATTGGAAGCAACAGTATCTTTATTGTCGTTTAAATATCAATATATTACGTCTAAAATATTAATATTTTCCTAGTAGAACATAATGGATTACGAATAAGGGAATTGTCAATGACGTCTGACGCGTTGTTCCCGAATTTGTACAGAATGACAATTATTTTTCAATGGCTGTCACGTTTTCTGAATATAAAACTAAGTGTGATTTGCATTCATAGATGACTGATTGGATTGAAGTATGTAAATCAATGGTCTGGATTATTTGCTAATCAATATAAAACAAATGTGAAAAATAATGACGCCTAATAATGTATTAAATTTAAAATTCGCAAGATGAAATGATTACTATATTGGTTGCGATTTACAAAATAAATCAGATATCGGGTTTCATATTTTGTGTAAATAAATTTATTTGGTATGAAAATATGAACGTTTATACATATATATAATAAATGCACAATTATAATTTATTATGTTACATCTTATGTTACATATTATTATGTTACATGTCCATTCTCAATGAGCAGTTGCCGTTTTTTCAAGTCCTTCATCGTCCATATCTATTGCAATCAAAACACATTATTGTAAATTACATGCTAATAATTTTATCGCATAGGGGAGAGTTGGCTAAGTCGTACCGACGGTTAAATCATACCTCCATTGAATTTTCTAAACAAAACATTTTTTTTTAAGATAATGACACTGATGTGACGCTGGTAATATGGGTTAAGAACTATCATTTTTGTTTTGTCTTTGAGTCGTCTGTTTACGAGTGACATTCAAAATTGATTTTGTTCGGTGTCTGATCTAAGTTTTGATACAATTTACCTAAGGTGTTATCAATACAAGATGGGTAATTGAATTATAAGTCCTTCAGGGTTATAATTGGTATTTAAACTCTTTTCGAGAGTATAGCATCAAATTAGCAAAATATTTGTAAGTTATGTTGTTATTGGCAAATTTGTAAAAATAGAGGGAGTTGGGTAAATCGTACTTGTCATTGGTCTTTATATTGTATCGATACGATTCTCGCAAGTGACGCGAGCAATATGTGGAGGTTACTATTATGCTATTATGATAAAAAAGAACCTACAGTGGACTAGATTCAGTGTGTCAGGTGCTCTAAGTGGTTGCACGAAACCTGTAGTGACAATCCTGATATTTGCCAAAACTAAATAAGCGCTCAAGAAAGATTACTTATCAACTATTGAGTCTTTCTATTAAATTTTTCTATTGAGTCTTTTTATTGAATCTTTTCTATTGTGACGGAAAAATCTGTAATTGATTTTATTTCCAAAATTTATTTTTTCAAAATATCTGAGATTTTAATATTCTGAAATGTAGTGCAATGATAGCTTAAATCAATTTAAGTATTGCTTTTTACTTTGTTTTCTTAAATGAGTTTAAAAAATACAGAGTCTAATTTCTGTTTTTATAATAGAAAAATTTTTATTATACCTACTTAAATATGTACACTCAGTTTGAAATTAAAAATAAATTTATTAATAAATGAGTTTTAAAATTAATTTTATTTTCCCAGTAAACAAACTGACGTTAAAGATGTTATTTTAATGTCAAAATGACAATAAACAATGTCAGCTTTTTTGCTATATTAGAAGTACGATTTAAGAACCAGGTGATATAATTTAACGACTCGATCTCCAAATTGTACCGAAAGCTACTTTTTTTTAAAATCTAATTTAAACAATAATGTAATATTTATTTTCGCAAAAGTATCGTTTTGTTTTATTGCCAATGAACCAAAGTTAATATAAGTATAGAAATATTCTGATATCTTCAGTACTTTTGTTTACAATTTTGTTTAAACGTTAGGGGGTACGATATAGACAACTTCCCCCTAATAACATTAATGGGGGGTTGCAAGATCACAAAGTATCATATAATTATAATTAATAATTAAGATTATATCTAAGATTTTTCTTTACATTTTTCAATTAACGATTTTTTCAACGAGTTTGACAGGTTAAAGATTTTCATTAATCGGTTTGTGTGTGATATTTACCCAGAATTAGCAAACGCAGTCGCGAAGGAACCGCTGCCGAATGGCGTGCTTATTGAACCTGCATTGGCTGCGCTATTGGCGAATCCGCCACCGTATCCTCCGCATCCTCCTCTGCATCCGTAACCACCGTGATGTCCGTATCCTCGGTGTCCTCCGTAACCATGATGATGACCATGATGACCTCGAAAACCGCCATATCCGCCGAATCCGCGACCGTATCCGTGACCGTAACCACCGCCATATCCACGGTACGCGGTACGTTTAAGACGAGCGGGCTCCGGCTCAGCTGTTCTGACTATCCATTGAAGATCTGAATGAGAACCTTTAGATTTGAATTTTAATTCAATTAATTCAGACATCACTTCTCAATAATAATTATATTACTAAATCTAGAGAGATAACTATTAATAACGATTTGTTTATCTATTTGCTATATTAAATTTGAAATTGTTATTTCAATTTTAAAAGAAATTTCAAACAGAAAAATTTTATACAACTCTCGATCTTAACTATAATGTACTTTTGTCAATAAACAATGAGTTGTATAATACAACGTAAGATAAAATTGATCAAAATGTCAGCGTCAACATAAAAAGTAGATAAACTGGTTTCTTATTTGTGTCGATGCAGCATTAACATGACGCGCATGGTTTATTAAAATCAATATCTCAAAATATTATAAAATTAAAAAAAAATTGGATTTAAAAAAAATGCACGCATATGTTTTAAAAATAAATTTCTGTTTATTTCCTGCAGCTTCCAAATTTACAGGAGATACACAAAACATCCTTGCTTAAAGATAATAGAATTCAATTATTTTGCAATCTTGATACAAAATCGATAAAATAATAATATGTTAAAATTTGATTTGCTGCAACACTTTCATGAACACCATTTTTGTCTTTACCTTGAAATTGCGGTGCTGGTAATGCTACTGCAACTGCGACAAGCAGCGCAACGAATAAAAGGATCCTTGACATTCTGATACTGATCGTGCAGCCAAAGATATTCAGTGCCAAATGACGATGAGAAAATCGGCCGGGCAGTCTTTATATATACGGAACCCGTTCATATGTTCCGGGATATCCCAACGACGCGCGTTTACGCAGATACGAAACAGGCAGTTTGGACCGCGTCGAATCGGCCGCATATCATTAGCACGAACAGAATGAGTCTCTTTTGTCGTTGTGGAGTTGATGATGCCGCTGGCGCTGTGTCCCTGGAATGACTTCCGTCCTTTACTCAGTGGAACGTCATTTCGTGACAAGTCCAGCAATCCTTGGTATCGCTTGGTAGATCGTCTTAGTTCCAAAATTGCAAAATTTTAAGGAAGTGCGAAAGAATACAGGTAGATCACTAACAATATTTCTTTACAACAGTGATTAATTTATTAATCAACATTAATTAACGATTTTTATTTAATAATTACTAACCTTGTAGTAATTATTATAATTATTGTGCGTCAGCAACTAAATTTCTAAGTTAATTAATTAATCAGAAGTAATAAAGTTTTTAAAGTAATAATTTTAACTGAAATAATTTAGTACCGTATAGGAATTTATTATTAAATAATGTAATTAACAATGTTCTGACAGTTTAGAAGATTTTTATACTTTCATACAAAGATTGTGTATCCCACATAAATTTTTAATTTTTAATTCTTAAAATAGAATAAAGCTGAAAAGTTTGGGAACTGCTGATCAAGATAATCGTGCTAATTGGTTTTTAATAGTGGAGCTATAAAAAAATAATCAGTTGTGGTAAAGTCAGGTTGAAGAGGCAAATGAGAAATTGTGGATACACTGAAGAGAGTTCAATGAATAGCATGACGAAGATTTCTACAAAGGAAGACGTGAGTACCAATTTTGCCTACGTAATTAATGTTATTCATGTTATCGTCAGACATTTTTATCCTTGATAGAATATGTTAAAATACTTTTGCCATATCTTTATAAAACTGTGTGATAAAAATTCTTATAACGAAACAATCATAATATAAGATCACCATAATGTATAACGTAAATCCTATGTTCAGAAAGAACGATATTAACACGAGAGAAATCGCTATTACAAAATCCAGCATCCGGTAAATGTGAAAATAAAAATACGTTTTTAATTATTAACCCTTTTGACCTTCAAGCTTTTTACATTCCGTTGTTGCATAACTAGGTATTCAAAATACCATTTCTCAACTGTTGTCGTGCATATAATCGTCTTTAGATTCATTGTCCAGCATTAATTACGCTTGGTCACCGGAATAGCCGGTTAGCTTAAAGAACCGTGAAATCTTGCTTGCCTAGGGGATACATTAACTAGTCTTGGTCAACTGGCCTTGGTTTTTCTCGGGACTTCACAGTCTTAGGTCGATGAACGAATACACTTCGGAATTCCCATCTAACAATAAGTACTCTGTTCATCCACTATTATTAACACACAAAACAATTTTATGGTTAAAGATCTATTCAACAAACTATGCAGCTTAATCACAATTTCTTTTGATTTTTTAAATGCATATTTATATTTTAATTAAATCATTGATTGGTTTAAAATAAGATCCTGTTAATGAATTAATTCAATTAATTAAAAATGATTCAAAATATATGTTACACACAAACCCACACACACAATATTTACTTTTAATCCTCACAAAATTATTTATAAGTATATATTTGTTTATAGTTGGTTACGAAAGTTTTAAAAGACTTACTCGGAATTTTTTATATTTATTAGTTTGAAATCTTGAAGATATTATATAAATAAAGTTAGAGGCATAATACTAGGGAATTTTATTATATAAATAAAATTAGAAAATATTCCGATGACGTAAATTGTATATAAAGTTGCTTTATAATTTTTCAATTAGCAAGCAGTTTGAAAACATATTTACGAACGGAAATCTCCCATTCCGTTCTAATGTAGATTAAAATTATTAGCATAGTATCCCGCATAATTGTTATGTTACATATTTACATTGTAAAGAATCACTGTAGAAAAATTTTGACTCGACGGATTTATTTAGACTGGAAAAAGTATACTCCTACAATAAATTTACACGTTCTTTACATCGTACTCAAACAGAATTGTCTTAAAAGTTACATCACGCTTAAATTTGGGACTTCCGACGATGGGTATTGTATGCGCAACGTTCGCGTATATCATTATTCCTTCCAAAGACAAGTGATTGCAATCTTGCATGAGAATGCAAGGTGATCCTATAATTTTGCAGTCACCTGTCTATCTTAATCTTACTCTTAATCTTTTTGAAACATAATTTTTTCGACAAATGCAAACAATTAGATATTTACAAACAGTTATGGATGTAATAAGCGTACGAATTTTCCTGCAAAAACCGATGTCAACTTTTTAAATGTCTATTTATTAAACCATTTAATAAATTGAACATTTCAATTTTTTATTTTTCTAAAAGTTAGAAGCAATTTTGTCACTGCACTTATTCTGTAAATTTAAAACGCTGCACAAAACTATTTCAGTATAAATTTCGTTAATTGAACCATCAAACTCTTCAATTGTTTATTTTTATTAATCATAATATTTCCAGACAAAGTAAATACCATCTATTTTACTAAAGATTTCTTAATTGACTCGTCGCGTATTATACAGTGAATGTTGCAATAAAGAATATTATTTTGTGCAGTCCTTGGTATGTTAAAATTGAAGATTCCTGTTTATACCGATTTTTTAATCAATTATACACATAAATTTGCAGCTTTTGATAAAGTATGTTGAAAACATTAATGTAGTTTGACCGCATATACATACTTCGTCTATCATCTGTTGTATATGTATGATAACTAGTATGTGTCTTTTTTATTACGGATTAATTTATTATGGATGATTAATAATGTACTCTGTTTTGAATAAATTTTAAAACGACGCGTGATTAATCGTAGATCGTTTTTAGAATGCGCGTTATATAATAATGAACATGTCTTAACTTCGGATTATATGTTTATAATAAAGTTTGATATTATATTATATTCGCAAGATTTGAATTTTCTGTTGCTTTACGTTTTATGTAAATAAAATGCGTATATTATATAATTGTCATAATATAGTATAATTTATTTATATTTAGAAATTCAGAAAGTTCAAAAAAGTGTTTTATTTTAATGTCTTTTTATTCTATTATAATTTACATTTACAAAAGACTTAATAGATATAATAAAAAATAGTTATAAATTGTTGAATGTATGTAATATAAAAAGAATATTTATTTTTTCATTAAAAAATTCATTATACATAAATCAATTTTATTATTTAAATTTGGATTTTCCTCGAGTTAGTCGGATACTTAGATTTCTAAAATTTTATTTTAGATGACACTGTGATGTGAATATTTAATAACAATTCATAATTTACAAAAATATAAGCTTATACGATTGCGGATTATGCTAGTTTACTAAGTCTTCTTATATTATTATAAATTATGATTGCATATTCCACAAAGAAGGTACTAGACATATTTAATTTTTTAACTGTAGCTTGATATATTAATGGATGTAAATGACACAAATCGTCTAAGATTTGTTAAGCTCAAACAGTTACAATCTGTCTGAAAGTTTACTATAAAGTGGTACAGTAATAATTTAAAGCTCGATATAATCTAGATACTAAAAGATTGCAAATTTGTGTTAATATCTACTTAACAATGTATTTTTACATAATAAATTGCACATTCTTAAAAACAAGTTTAATATTTCTTAATTAGTTTTGCTTTTTCGTCGAAAATTCTTTTGTGTATAATTTGATATTTTTTTTATATCTGAGATTTAACAAATATTTAATAAAAAAAATTTATAAAAAGACTTGGCAATTACATGGATAATGTGCGAGTTGTCCAAAAGAGATTGTCTTAAAAGCTTCTTATTAGGTGAATTTAATTTGTTAATTCGCTGATAATATCGATCACTTTAACAATTATTCCTTATATGGCTGCGGGCGTTGTTTCTTTCTAACAAAAATACAAATAAAAAAATATATTAATTTATATACATTTACTTACATATTTGTTCTTATTTCTTGTAGCGATTTGTTTAAATAAAGGTAGTTTTTCTTTACAAATACTTGAATTAATTTAATATATATGAAATAATTTAAGAGAAAATCTTTTTTTCCAATGCGATTAATTAACCATAATAATTCGTTTTTCAGCGCAGTGTGTTTCTTTATAAAGATATTCAGTGGAAGGAAAATATAACTTACCCAGTTGGAGATCCGCCATAAGCAGTAGCTACTGAGCTGGCAACTCCGCCTTTTCCTGTAGAGTAACTATTTGCAATGGCAGTGATAGCACCAGGAACAGATCCGGAAGATCCAGCGCGAGTAGCCAGTCTTGGGAAGCTGAAGACCATAGGGAAGAAGTTGTTCAAATGAGGATATTTCTGACGGCGTCTGTTGCCCTTAAAAGGTACGAACGGCACAACCGGTTCATCGTCTTCTTCATCCACTTCATCCTCATCGTCATCATCGTCAGCGTTGATAGTTACGGGTGTCTTATGCGTTTTCTTGGTATGATGCATCTTTGGTCGGGACGCCTCCGTGGTAAATGGCTTTTCCGTCGGTTGTGCAATCTCTGTAGTTAACGGAATCTGCTCCAATTCGTGATGCCCCTGTAGAAGTAATATAGACCTCCATTTCATATTTCATCGAGAACCATTTATTAAATAGATCGATATTTATAATCTTACAAAACTTCTATTTCGTGAATGTATAAACGTAAACTGATCTTATATTATAATTTTAAACGTGAAACATCTAAAATTGATCTTGCTGCAAATTATGGACTTACTATTTTTTTTTAAGTTTTATTTAAGAATTATTTTCACACTCTCTTATATCAAACATAAATCTCATCAAATCGTCGTACCTGAGGGGTCAAAGAATCCTGATGATGGTAATGATAATGAGGATCGTCGGGATGAAGCTGTTCCTCCTCATCGTGCTCGTGATACTCCTCTTCATGACGATGCACCTCGTTTCGATGGTGATGATATTCGCGTTCCTGCTCTTCAGGCGCCGGCGCCGCCTGTGCCTCGGCGCTGGACACTTCCGATTCCTCGGTTGGTTCCGGGCCACCTTTGAGATGCGGCGTGTGCATACCACCGAAGAAAGCTTCGCCACTCACAGCATTTCCTTGTGCGAAAACGCCTGTTGCCTGGCCACTGTTATTCGTGCGACGTATCGGTCTGTAGTAACCGGTGAACATCATTGTCCTGTGTGGATAAGGACGCACGGCTGTCCTCTTTTCTCTCAAGAACATCACAGGATTGCCGTAAGTATCCAGCGTCACAGAAACTGTAAATAATGCAAAATTTTATTTTATATAAAATTTTAATAATAAATAGGTTATATTATTTTTCATAAATCTTTAGCTTCGTTTTTAGGAAACAGATCTCATATCTTTATATAAGAATTATAGAACAATAACCAAATTTACAGAATAATTATTGTTATTAACATTTGAAATTATCGGGATGTTTTATTTATTACATAATTTTATTGTACCTGTTAGTTTCTATATTAATTGCATAACATTTAAAAGAGTTGGAAATCTTTTTATAATTTAATTTTTTATATCTTATACTATACACAAAATGTTTTTAAAATCTTCAAGAAATATTTCAAATTAGTATATTAACTCTAGCGCTTACTAGGCTCAGTCGGAATCACCCTCGACTCTGCTATCGCGACCGACGCCATCGCAATTAGAACAAAACTAATGTAGTTGACCATTCTCGCTTTGATCTTAATCCGAGTTTTTTCGTGACGATGCTTTTTCGACTCTGATCATTCGTCTCTTTAGAAATCCTCCAGGAAATACGATTTTTTTCGTGCTTTAGCGATCTTCGACGGAAAATCCAGATAATTAAGCGGTTCACTTCCACCGATCTTGCCGATCTTGATGCATCAACTTTTTGCACGATGCTGGTAGTCCTTACCGCCGCAATAGCTTTTATACCACGAAGCACACGGACATGCAGGACAATGGGATGGGTAGGTACCTTGATATGGGGGTATGGGATGCCCCACCAGCCTTCGTCAAATGGTCTCTTATACGGTCAGGATCGCGGTAAAGTAAGCGCACGCACCGTCAAGCTCTACGTGATCGTCATGACCGATGCGAAACGTGAATTTATAATTGTGATCCGCGCCGATGACAATCTGGATTCGCGGGATCGGACCGATATGGGGAATCGCACGATGATCTGTTGATCAGGCTCTTCTATGCATGTAAATGACATGGAATTATTGATGGATACGCACACGTATATCTAAACGGAAAGTTCTAAGTATTGTTATATCCGAAAAGACAATCTTATAACAGCACATAAATATCTGATTGAAATATCTATTGTCTTGACGAACTCATTAACGTTTATAGCAATTTAAAGTTTACTAAATTAGGGGAGAAAGGATTGCGAATTTAGATTTGACTTCACCCTGACTTGTAGCATATTTTTCATCAACTATTCTTTCTTATCTATTCAATTCATTCATTCTATCTTTTTTGAATGACCATAGTTAATCAAAAAAAGAGGACATTGAACGACTGATAAATTCTGAATCAGAAAGAATCAGGTTGGTTCGAGGCATTTAGCTCATGACTGAAATAAAGTGTTTGTAATGAATTCGCTTGGGAAACGGCGAGAATGTGAATGGGCGATGGTTGACGAATGTCGCGGAGGGCCGATGGCCCCACACTTTCCCTCTTTTGCGACGTGAGTTACTGAGTCACCCCGATCAAGACGTGATAGAGAAATCTAACGTGCCAGACAAACAGACTCGTGGGCAGCTTCATGCATTTTCAATTGATCTAAAAATATACACGATCTGACAATCGAAGGATTTTGTTTGCTTGCCGTTTTCCTCTTTACAGATAATGCACGTCCTGATCGAGAAAGTAAAGTAGCAATAAAATTAAAAGATGATTATACAAATTATCATTAGTAATATGTTAAACTTTATATAACATAAAATTTAGAATTATGAATAAAAATTCAAATTTAAGTTAAAATAACGATCGCGGTAGTAAAAACTTGTGTATGATCAAATGCAACCGCAAGAAAGTCGGGTTAGTACGTCGGAAAGTTATGAGGGATGCGTCGTTGCATTCGTCACAAACATAAAATGTGAATAGCAGCAGGGATGACCAGCAATGAGAGCACGTCGTCTGTAGGGATCAGATAATACCGCGTCTGCTTTTGCAGCTGAAGATGAAGCATGGTTGAAGGGAGACTGACATCAAGACGGATCTGATTATGAGCGCGTTTTACTATTCCAGACACGACAGCTACGGCCACCACCATTGGACTCTTACAGACTTCTTGATCATCCCCGAAGAATTATCGTCACCTCTGACCAAACGTACCCGTTCAGACGAGTATGACTGACATAATATTAATTCTAAGAAGTCACACGTGCGCTCGTAGGGAGTTACGTCAAACTCGCGTCATTATCGGTGGATGGATCCGGTATCTTTGCATAATCGTTTAAAACCGTTTATTCAGCTGTTCCAAGAAGATCTGATATTTTACAATGGAAACATTTTTTATAATACGCATTTGTTAAATATTTTTAAGTATTAACACATTAATTAGAATCTTTAAGGACTTTTACCTTTTATTACATCAATAAAACTTTATCCCGTTATTATATTATTTTATTCTTTATTACATTATATTATTATGTTAATATCACTATTTACATAAAATACGCAAGAACAGAAGTAATCATTTTCCAATTATAAGTGGAAATTAGACCGGTATAAAGAGAATAAATCAAATAAGAGAAAGAATTTTATATTTTTCTGTCGAAGTGGATTTTGGAATAATAAATTTATAAATACACTTTTCAGTTCTATAAACTGTTCATATTTACATATGTGAATATTATTGAGCTAAGGACTATTTCAACGAAAAGATAGATTCTTTCTCTTATATGAGAGAAAGAATGTTTCCTGTAGATTTTTGGATATTAAATATGACTCCATTTATCAAATTATATAGCAATTGGTAAATGAGATCATATTTCGCGTTCAAAAGATTACGCCAACAATTACCTTCGTTTTTGTGTTCTTTATTCTTAAAAAATTAATTTTTGTTGGACAGTAATAAGTCAAAATTATATATATATTTATTTATTATTGCATTTATATTAATTGTAAGTTAAAGTTATTATATAATATGATGTGATTCAGCGAGTATCAAGAATCGAAGAATTGCTTGTAAATTTCGTATTTACATTTGCGAATTAATTCGGCGATTGTGATTCCACATAGCTCGCCATAGGAATTCCTATGTTATACCTAGAAACGTTAACGTTGAGTCCAGAGAACAGTGCGACGCGGATGTGCTGAGATTGATTTCTATGCTCTCGGAGAAGGAAGAGACAGCGATGTATAAAAATATTCCGGGGGGGAATGATGTACGAATTTTGCGATACCAACTGCGATACGCCTACCTTCTGTCAGACACGCTACTTTTTGATCCGTCTGGTCACGCTCAGAAATACGATATGCGTGACTTGGAAAGCGGTGCGATTCAGGATTGATTCATGAAATAACGCGAACTCACGATATAACATTTGCGATATCGGAGTACACGACAATCGAGCTGCTTAACTGACGAATGTGAGTTAGAATAAATATTATTCTAATCTTTTGAGAATCCATAATTCCATTAAAATCTTTCAGCTTTCAACGCGTCAACTGCATCATTATTTATGAACTTGATAAATTGTTGTACCATATAAAAATTTATTCGCGATTCTTGCTAATTAATTTTTGACAAATTAATAATATTTTTGTCATGATGTCTGACAGCTAAACAATATGTTATAAATAATTCGTATAATACAAAATACTTTTCTCCGCGTGTAAATAAAATTTATGGTTCAAGGAATTTAAAGGTAAATAAGAGGAATGCTTTTTTCTTTTTTTTTATACAAATTATGTTACAATGTATTGTTTAAATAATCAATAATCCGGGTTTAAAGCGGCACGTGGTTGGTTTAAGAACAATGCGGTACGAGTTCAATGACCGTATATGGTACGTCTGAAACCGATTTGAGAATAAGGCATTTTTATAGGCAAGAAAACAGGTGCGTCTAGTACCGTTGAAGCACAATTATTCTGAGTCTTCTTTAAAGCGATGCATATCAGATGTGTATTACATGTAGAGTTTGTAAAAGATATAGATTTATAAAATTTAGATACAAAATGCTTCCATTTATTAATCGAGCATCTAAGATCATTATGGCATTATTTTTTGCTGTAAATAATTTTTTTCATTGACACAAAACGAGAGATACGCATGTTATTTTTACAAATAATTAAATTGTTTATGCAATAATTATTTATAAAGATTTACCAAAATAGTTTTGAGCACAAAATAGTTACAAGAATTAAATAATGTATGTAATTTAAATGATCCTAATTCCTAATTATTCACTGTGCTTATAATGGATCATAGTACTTTTTTCGCTGAGCTCTATAAAGTATAAATTATAATCTTTTACAATTATTCGCTTACTTGTTGAATAAATTCAACAATGAATTCATATCTCGTGTACGAAGTCAACCATCCTCATCGCGGAATTAAAATCAGAAATCCCAGAATTCTCAGGATTTCAGCGGTACACTTGACTCCCGCTTTCGCAAATGTCTGCGCGGTTTTGCCGACGGAATCTCATTTAATGCCATCGCGCAGGCTGAATTAAGATTAGGCGATGTCGAATTACACGTGCTGTGCAACGACATACGTTGATCGACTCACGTGCGACAACCCGTCGAAGACATGAGACATACAGATCGTACTACTTCGGTAGCCTCGCCTAACACGAAATCTTGTTGAACGATCGACTAGCAAGTGATGCTGATGATTAATTCGTGGCGCATATTAAATCGATGGGCGATACGAATTTCTCGTCTGTCGTTCACGCATCGGTTTCAAAGGGATTTGAAGGGATTAAGCCAAATGCAATTATTATTAACAAGAAAATTTCTCAAATTGATATCTTTAATTTAGCGCAATACATTTATTTTTCTTTTACAAATACATATTTATTCTTTCTATATAGAGATATTAAAACGTTTAAACCTTTTTTAAAGAATATCTCTAAAGGTATTTGATTGAAATTAAAAAGCTTTGAAAACTTGTACTTCAGCTTCCGCAAAACAGCATTTCATCTCGGTGTAGATATTCACAATCTTATTTGGAAACCAATCACGAAGAGTCCGGTAAGTCCGGTAAATCCGGTAAGCACAGCGAGTTGAAAGACCGCGTAACATCTCGCTTGTGGATTGCGTTCATTTTGCAAATTTTCTAAATAAAACGGACGAAAGCTTCGTGCTGTATTGAATCATAGTATAGTACGTGTTGACTTAACGTGTATCCTGTTCAGTGGCGTAGGCAGGACGAAAAGATTGGATCGTGGGAATTATCGAAAATTCGAAAATAAAATGAATATATAATTAATAAAGCTAGAAAAAGTATTTACTTTAATAAAAAATTAAGAAAGAAAAATATTTTACATACAGATAGTTACATATAATTGTTTAAATTTAAAAAATCTAACATTATGCAGATCTTAAAAAATTTCTTTCCTAAATTGATTAAATAATCATTATCAAAATGAAAATTGTGCCATCCTCTAAATAATACGGATAAATAATTTTTGAAATTTTTATAAATCTTTAAATTTGGTAAAACATAAATAAAACGTCATTCGTCTTTATAGTCAACCCAGTCTTCTAGCTGCGCCACTGACGTCAGTGATTAACAGTCAGTGGATCGACGATAGATAACCGCATTTAGGATTTAGTGTCCGGCTATTCCTGGGAAGATATAAAATAGTTGCAGGTGTACCGTCAACTAACATAAACGCCCACGTGTATACGCAAACGATATACACATGCAATAAGACCTACGGATTTTGCATCACGATAGAGGTCCGATGCAAATGCGAGATCGGGTCGAAAACGAAACACCTGCACCGGTCCAGTCTCCCTATTGCCCGAGGAAATTGATCGGTTGGATTTGTATTCACATCGTGGGATGCTACCTCCGGCCTGGATCGACGCGAAGAGATCGAGATCACTTCAAGTTTAACACAAAAATTATGCACGCTGCAATCTGACGACGAGTTTTTCAACTAATTGATTTCTTAAAATATTAACAATTAACTTAACTGATTAAATTAATTTATAAAAATTCAAAGAATGTGCATTTGAGCTTGCAATCAATATATCGTGTCATTTCGATCAATTATAGCATGTTCTTGGTTATATACTGTAACGTTAAAACAGAAGTATGGCGAACGAGCGACTCAGCGTGCCGAAGAGTCTAACCACGAAATCGCCATAAAATATTATATGACTTTAGTCGAACTCTTTTAATGTTTAGAACGCGAGATTTTCCTATTCTTTACGCACGAAGCGAACGTCCGACTATTTGCAAAGTTATAGCTTAACCGTAAATTAAATTCCCGGAGTCTTCCGGCATTCAGTTGATTCAAAGAAAAGTCGAGTTTTTTTGCATTACGTACGCAAGAAAATAACAAATGCGTAATATAATTTCATATTTTAATAACGGGAATTTGCATTCGACAACTTATTTTGTATTACAGATGCTTATTACAGATAATGTGAAGATTATGGCTAATAAAATGAAGACATCACAATGCGTATGTCTGACGAATTTATGAAAAGAGTAATCGTGAAACGTGAGTATGAAGAAGATATTAAATTTAAAAGCTATAAAATTCTAAGAAAACCTAAAGATCTATAAAATCAGAAATCTAATATGACAACCGTTTTCGAAGACAAGGAAATGTATATTCCATCATCGCAAGAGCAAGGATACAAAAAAATAAGGATATAAAATCATTAAATGAAGAAGTTACAGAACCAAAGGGTGGGGGGTTGTATAATATAATAAATAATAGATCTCGTCACGACCTTCACATTTTTATCTTTATGTTGAAACTAATGATTAGTAACTTTATTGTGACACATCATTAATTTTAATCTAAAGTTAATTAAAGAAACGAAAAGAATATTATAAAAATGAGCAAATGAGCTTGGAGAGGAAAAGCTGGTACATAAATGATGTGTTTTGGACGTGCGTGTCACGTGCCGTAGGTGCATCGCGTGGCGAAGTGCATCGACACGATGCATAGCGATCATGCTAGCGGCTTGGGGGGCGGCCTGCCATATTTCAGCCAACCGATCTTTTTTTTGACTCGCGTACAAACGCGGAATGCCTGACAATTGACCTGCCCATTGCGGCGGTCGTATTGTCAGACCGTGACGTACCGTCGTCAATAAGGATATATTCGTAAAAAAAATCGTATTCAAATTGTGTTTGTCTCAGCGTCTCAGGAAAATCTACTATATTATTTTCCTTGAGTCTAAAAAAAACTGTCCTATGTTAACGATAATAAAATGCAAAAATATGTGTTAAAATTTAGAATGTTCGGGTTCGAAACGTTTGTTAATTTTGTTGGCTAAATTTGTATGTATGTTCTATTATTTTAATATATATATTTGTTGTTAATTTTTTATACTTTGGCTCTTTGCCCGTTCTTTACTTGAATTTATTTAGAATGATTAATTCTTATAAATGAAAATTTGAATAATAATAACATATTTTAATGAATATTAATTTTATTAAATTAAAAGAGATATGCTTGATTTTGAATATTATTTTAGATTTTTACTCTAAAATAAATATTAAATATTATTGAAATTTAGGAAGATGCGTCTTATTATATAAAATATGGATTTGTGGAAAGTTAAGAGAGAAGAATAATTTTGCGAATGCGCAGTAATAAAGCTGGAAGTGTTATGACACAGAAAAATTTTATTATCCTTTTTGTACATGAACCGTGGCCTAAAAGTTCATCCAAAGAAGTGTGATCACAGATGAGGGTGTGGAGGGTCGTGCGGTTGTCCTCGGAGTATAAAATTTTCACCGTTTCCGAGATTTCAGCAAGTATCCCGCGACGCCCAGATCCAGATACCTGAAATTGTAAAGATTAAGTAAGTCCTTTCACGTTCAATTAATGTTAAGTATATGCAATTATAACCAAATCTTCATAACAAAAAGTCTTTGATTCAAATATACGTAAACTGTTCTCTCATCAATTAATTGTTTTTAAAATTAGGTGCATGAAATATGCTTTTCCATTTTTATGATACAATTAAAATTCTATCTTGAGAATTGGTTTAGTGCAATTAACATTTTTTCCCAATTACATTATTGGATGAAAATCGTTTAGAGAAATATTCACTCAGCATTTACTTCGCAATTCAATAAACAGTAATTAAGTGAATTCGCTGAAGATTTAGTAAAACGGCAAAATATTATCAGCTGATATTATCTAAGATTACTTAGCTCTTTTTAAAATTAATCACACATTTACAAATATGTATCAAAATAATTTACATTGTGATTTAGCTGGCATTAATACTTTGGTATTTTTATGATTAATCGGCATTTTTATAATAGATACATTAATTAATTCAAATCGGGTCTTATCGATGACTCAATTAACAAGAAAGATAGTTATCAATTTACCTCCTTCGCGTTGTTATGCCACGTTTCTCCCTTTTTTCTGGCGTTATACGGCTTCCATCGGCGAAAACGAGTCTGGACGCAATTGCAGTCGGTCTTTCCGGTGGACCAGTAGTTGCTGACGGCACATTTGATAATAATCTTTTGCCTTGACGATTTTCTTTTGATTTTCTTCTAACGTTTAAATCCGACGATACGATAATTTCATCAAACGTTTGGCCAAAAAGTGCTGCGCAATTAAAGAGAAGGTATAGTAAATTGTTTAACAAGTTACTAAAAAAAGTAAAATTCAAGATCCAATTTTTTTTTATTTTTAGATAAATATTCTTTTCATAAACAAAGAGATGCGCGGAAATGATTTTTTTATTAATTAAATTTTTAAAGGTAAAGAAAATTTAAAATTTACTATTAAATATAATTAATTATTTTATCTTTGCTTCATATACAATTTATATGTATATTTTCGCGGAAACATATAATAAAAGTCTTTAAAAATTCTTTAATAAATATTTTTTACTATTTTACTTACATTTTTCGTTAGACGCCGTCTCTTGAGCATTGATTATGACACAGACTGAAGTGAATAGCAAAAGGGCCAAAATTTTAATCATTTTGTAACGGGAATTTTAATATGTCCAAAGATCGAAATTTTTGTTATCCTGTAAAGTGAGCAAACAAAAATGATCGGTGAGAAATATATTCAACAAAGCTTTCAATAAAATATTTTGATGCAATCTATTTTAATATATATATATATATTGTCTTTTGCACATATAGTTCAATTATAATTAGATTATTAATAATATTTCTAATAATTTAAACTGTTATTATAATATCTATTACAATACATTTATCTTATTAATACCTAATTATTTGATCGTAATTACTTTATCGTTGACATATATACGAAACAAAAAATAAATTATATAAAGCGACAAATCCTTAAATAATGGACTTTTATTCTTCCACACACAGAGATACACATATATAGACCGTTTGCATATTAAAAAAAATCTATCAGATACATCAATAGCAAATATTAGCGATCTTTCGACTACACGAAAATTATACTAACTGATTACTATTACTTTTGCGTCATGCCTGAGTGCTCGGAAATTCTAAACAGCCGTTAACTTCAAATGGATTTGTTAAAAGGCCTTCGATGATTTCGTAATCACCATTCGTAGGAACACGAGTTTGAAGAATTACTAATTGAATCACTTTCTAGAGCAGTCAATATTGGCAGAATCTTACGTAAAAGCAATGGATTGTGCAACTCATTAACGTTATCGCAATTGGTCACTCTACAGTAAAAATATCTTATATAGATTATATAATTAAATATTAAAGTTAGTAATCTTCGAAGAATATTAATGTGTTATAAAAAATCCGAGCAGTTAGAGAAATATTATATAAAAAGGATTTTAAACAGATTTCTGTAATTTAAAATAAACAATTTAATTATTTTTTAAGTAAAGTGATAGCACGAATGCACAGATAATATAATAGCCTTGATTTGCATGCATTTTTAAAACAGTTAATTAACTTTCTTTTCAATTAAAGTTTTCTCTTAAAAAGTGAAAGCCAATTTCTTTTTATTGTAATCGTGCTCATATCGTTTTCAATTTAATGAACGCATTTGTGCGCCATATGGATTGGAAAAAGAAGAGTACGTATCGTTTGAAAAAATAAGTTATACCGAGTTCAACACTATGATTAACTCTTATCACTGCTTCGCGCGTCATCCTCGCCCTTGACCTTGCGAAATGACAGAACAAGCCTCCTTATAGATCGGCGCAAATACACTTACTTGTATCATGGACCTCGGACTTAACACTTAATACTTAACAGTACGTATCTCGACTTACCGGCGATAAGTTGAGGATATACTTTCCGAGTCGACAACCGCACGAGAAATGCGAGCATAATGACGCGGGAGCCTTCAAGAAAGCATCGCGGATTTGCTATAGTGTGTGGAAAACAGGAACAGACTCATGGGTACCACCAGGAGGAGGTGCTTTAAAGGCGTCATATACTGTAGTCTGTTGCACCGGCCGGACCACTTTCTATTTCATTTTTTTCCTCTCAATCCTCTCCCCCTCTGTCTCTCTCATTTGATCTCTCCTTCTGTTTATCTGGACGACTCCCGTACTCTGTCTCTTTCTCTTTTTACTCAGACGGAGAGACTGGTTTACCGGCTGGCAGGGCCGTAGGTGACCAGGAGCGGCTAAACAATGGTTAACGACAGCACAGTCCTTTAACGAGTCTCTTTGATGCATCTCGGGTATCGTTAATGTCACTTTTTCAAGGTGGACACTATTACGATCTAGAAATGCCAATTTTAACCAAGAACCAGCAATGATCCCTCCAGAAAAGAATTTTTATCCTACATAAATCAGAATAAAAGTTTCTTGATTTAAGTAGGATTTCATGTTGATGAGATGAAGTTACTTGAATTCGTATTTATTGTACTTTTGCGAAGAATTAAAGCCGGACTGCAATTTTTTGAAGTCGAGGTGATTTTAGAGCGCAAAAGGTAACACATTTAATGATCTTCCGTAGTTTGTAAAATAACAGGGTACCTCACCCAATAAGCTGCAGTTAATATCACAGCAGATCTTTAACGAGCGAACGTAATTTCTCGAATGTTCTCCACTTTCTGTTTTTGACCATAATACGCGAATTTCGTCGTGATTATCATTATGAAAAAAAACAAACAAAAATCAATTAACGCATAAAACTGCATTATTTCATAAAATCATCGTCTTATATAAATAATTCCAAGAAAAAGGATTTAAAGGGATTAGGATTTAAAAGAAGCTTCTAGATGTGCATGTCGAGTTAATAATCAGATAGTTCCTATCTCATCTTTTCTACAAGTTTTTTTATTTTCATTTAAGTTCATCGCTTTAAAAAATATTATGATAATTATACTAAACATTTATTACTAGTAGAGATCACTGAAATTGTAAGATTGGTATTTTTTGCTAAAGAACACATAAATAAACTGATTCACAACTTTCTTCGACGAACGCATCTTATGCATCCATCCTCGAAACTCCTCTTGGCCTCTTCAAAGAGAGGAGAGTGAAGAGAGTACCTCGAGAAACGGAGGATGCTGCGCCGGCGAAGATCGCGTGTGCGGTTCGTCCGGTCATTGCACGGGGCTTTTCGGATCTCGATTTCAGGGGCCCTCGCTGTTAACAGGCCCTCCTCCCTTCGGCTTCCTATCCCTTTGTGCCGTTTATCCAGCGACCCTCCGTCTCGCGGCGTCTCCTTCCCACTTCGTCGTTCTTCGTGGTTCCTCCATCCTTGCTCTTCTCGCGTCAGATTTGTCCTCCGTCTCGCTTGTTCATACGCGAATCGCGGCGCTATGTCGCGATATTTTGTCGGTTTTATTTTGGAGAACATCTGGTGGCTGGCATGCGGACAAAGAAAACTTGCTCGCTCAGGAAATCCTCTCGCAAGAGGCAAGAGGGTGGCTCACGCACGCGGTTAGGCTTATTTACTTGCTCCTAGTGAGTGACGTAGAATGTTTGTAAACAATGGGCCCACAATGATGGCGGAGAGACGATGATGGTGAAATAAATTAGGGGTGATTCGAGGTCGCCTAGCTGCTCCTTGGAGCTGCGGAGAATAGAAAACGTTTAACATTTAAAGTACATGTACCTATTATGTTTGCTTCCATTAACATGATTATTATATAAACTATAGTTGCGCAAACATAATTACCTAAAAATATTAACGAGAAAGAAAGAATTTCGGATAAAATTAAGAATTTCTATTGCTTGCTAACTTCGATTTTGAAACGATGAGACAGCAGCAAATAGACACGTGCTTTAAAAAAAAAGATGCGTCGTGTAGAAGTAGTTTTTTTTTAACATGTTCAGCTGAGTCATCTTTAATAAAAAGATATAAGCCTTTGGCAATCTTTTAACTATGTTTAACGATTGTGTAGCGAAGGTTGCGTCAACACAGGATTACATATGTTTAAAATCGCATTATGAAAATAGCTAAGACATCATTGTTTCCCGATTACAGAGCAGCGTAATAAAATGTTTACGCGGAGTTATGCAAAAAAAAAATGTTGAAGATATCATTTGCAAGAGCAATTTTAAAAGTCTAGGAATAATATTAAGCACAAAGCTATATACATGGGATTGATTTTAAAAATTAATCAAATTGTCGATTTCTTCTCAAGATTTAAAACAAAATAATTTCGATATACACAGCTCGAACTTATAAAGCGCATCGTTAAGTTCAGAGTTAAAAAATTGGTATCAACTTGTCATGCTTGTTTTCTACGTTGGCAATCCGAAACGATCCGATTTAAACTCGCTCGCTCGATCCCCAAGCTCTCTGACTCCCTTCGACGAACAATGGCCATTTACTTGCATGTCCAAGCGTCGCAAGTGTGTGCATAATCGACACTCCGATTCGCGTGTAGGTGCATCTCTCGGGAGACGAAAACAGACCGGTTCGTCGCGCCGAGAGAGAGAGGAGCGTCGTACCTAAACTACGGGCCCCAAAACAACAATATGGCGTCTGGCTGTCCCTTTAAAACGAGTTAATCCGTCTGTCTGGCTGTCTGCCGATCGCCTGAGAACCAAGAAGATTCATTTCCCCCCTTTTTTTTTGTTCATTCTTTTTCACACGTACCCCGAAAGGGCCGTGTGCCTCAATGGCACAATGCGCGAACGCCGCGCCAGCTCACATTCGCGAAGCCTTTCCGGACAGGTCCCACAAATGTACGTACACACTCACACTCAAATGTATTTAAACACGCACACATACACATACACACTTACGTTTCTACATAAATGTATATACATAAACACATGAACATTTGCACGGCTATAATCGCCGTACACGAGTGCATACTCCGGCGAAAGTGAAATACGCCCGTATTTCCCCGACGAAGATTATTGCATCTTCGGGGTTCGCCATAGGGTCCGCTGCGCCGGACAGATGTTTCAGGCTCGTTTCATCCGCGTTGGGTCAGCGCAGCGCGGGATGTTAGGGGGCACAACGAGATCGCGGTAATATAATGCGAATCGCGGATTCCCGGACCCGACCTCTGGGCCCCTCGAGTTCGTTGACCTATGCCCGAGACGAGTCCGGCGCAATTTCGTGGGCGGCCGCAGCGTATAATGCTGCAGCGCAACATCCTTGGTCTTTAACCCTTCTTAGAATGCGAAAGATGCAATATTATACTTCTTGATATTCTATCTATGATATATGAATTTTGAGTAATACTGGTATAATATTGTAATAACAAATTATATAATTAAAAATAAACGGTATATTTAACTTTTTGCATAAAATCTTCACAAACAATCAAAATGTTCGTAATAAAGAGCAGTTACATCTTGTATAAAATATTTTCACAAATGCACATAATTTTCATATTCTGTCTTTCAAAAGGTAAAAGATTATAATTCGTTTACATTTATGGTGATAATATGATTGAAATAAAAGTTAATCGATGGATTTTATATATATACATAAATTAATATATTTTTGCAATAATTATAAACAATCAGTTATATTATTTAATTTCCGCGCGCTCTTTTCTTGTCATAAGAGTACGCGAAGATAGTGATAGATGACAAAAATGTTATTATATTTTAGCATAATGGAGCTCTAATTAAAAAATTTAGATAAATATTTAATTAAATAAACATACGAGTCACAGTGTATTAGGATAAGATCCAGCCCAGTGCTTACCGTTTAAAAAATTCAGAATCCAGTTTGTCCCAACGATTGAGCAGCGCTGAACGAGGCTGAGAAAGGCCCGACGTTAAAACTCGCGCTCTGTGCATTCGCCTGGCTGTGTCCTCCACCATAAGGACCACCTCCACCTACAGATCCTGCTGATGCTGAAGCAAAGGACGCTCCTTGTCCATAGCCGCCATAGTCCGGTTGCCATCTGCGTCAATCAGAAGATAAAATGCAAACGGTTATTTTGCCCATTTTAGTTTACAAATATTTGTGAAGAACTAGATTTTTCTTGATTTATCATATGTGATGAAATTATAAAATAATTTAAATTGTAACGTTTATATATAAAATAGCGATTATTATTTTTTAATCAAGTAAAATAATATTCTACACGTACCCTCCGTATCCTCCACCACAGCCATATCCTCCGCGACATCCATATCCTCCGATGAGACCATGTGGCCTATGAGGTCGAAACGGTTTATAATGATGATATTTTCGTCTGTTTCCGTAACGGAAATACGTATCATCGTAATCATAATCACTGTAACCACCTAACAAACCAAATTGCGGCGATCTTTGCTCTCTCGTGGTTTCTAAAGTAATGTAAGCATTTATTTCTTTATACATTAATATTTAAATAATACGCTAGTTAGATATTAATATTAAAATAATATCCTAGTTAAAGATAAGTGGACAGCTTTCTCTACAAGAAGGAAGAAGCTAAAAAAATTAAGAAGTTGTATAAACATCATATATGCAAATAAAAATGCATAAATTTTTACATTATTTTTGTTAAAATTAAAATCGTTTTTTAAATGAATTTTCTAAAGACGTGTTTGTTATAAAAATCTTAATCTATTAAATTCAAAATTTTTATTACCAATTTCGGAGGATTCGTTTACAATCGAGGCAACGGGATCTAGCACATCAGAATTATCCATCTTCTCCATTGGTTTACCAAATGATTCTCTTAGAAAAATTGCGCTAAGCGCTGTTATTAAAAGCAAACTTCTCATCACGAAACGGAAGTATCACTGTTACTTGTCAGACGTCTAGAAAATGATTCAAAGTTGGTCTTACATTTCACGTGCTTTTATATCCTTTCACCGTCGAAATTCAAGGAAAGTCATCCACAATTTCACAATGTCGACAACTCTGAACGTTAAAAAACGGTCATTGGTCTTCAAAAAGTAACCGACCTTCCGTTTCAGGGACGACCGGAAATAGGCCGAAGACATAAACGAAATCCTAACGCCGATGGATATTGCTGTAAGTTTGATTTCGACCGTGAGTATGTCCGAAAGTATTACACATTTGCTTAAGTTTGTTCTCATGTGTTAAGTACATACGTGTCCCGTTGTCCAGGAAAAAAAGATGATTCTCTTCTCTCTCTCTCTCCACACTATTTCTTAATAATTTCAACATTATTATTCACTAATGTAATGTAATATTTTTGGTTTCCATATTCGACAAATATAATAATACACGCATCACTTACGTTAAATGTTCATGTAATTTAAGAGCAAGAAAGAAAGCATATACTTAATTTACACACAAATTGTATTAATATTTAAAATATTTTATTGCGTAGTCGACCTTTCGTTGTCCATGAATGAGAGGAAGTAGACTGAAGATATATATGCACAGACATAAAGTTCTTACAACATGTCTTAACATGTAATAATTTTGATCACACCTCCAAAACTATTTTTACACGCTTACTTACATTTATATATTTTCGTGTATATACATATTAACAAAATGACCTTTTTAAAAAAAGGTAAAAAAAGGCGCCAAGTGTACATATACCTCCCATAAAAAAACTGTTACATAAACTAAAAAAAAACCGTTACATAAATAATATAATTCAAGTGGTAATATTGTTAATTTTTTATTATAAATTACCCCTCAGCAGTACGTATACATGTATTAAAAAAGAAATCAAATCAAATCTATAAATTACGCCAATTGCAAAACGAATATATAATTTCTTGCAACATATAACATATACTATTGTATTTTGTAAATTGCGAAAAGAACATATATTTTATTGCAACATATAACATTTAATTAACGAGACAAAGTGATACGTACTTTTACCTTTCTATTCAAGAGTCTTTTAGATTTGCAATGGAATACAACAATTAATCTAAAAAAATTAAAGACGAAGCATCACAAAATGAGAAAATTTTATTAAAATAACAAAATTTTTTATGTACAAAAACTTGGCGCGCTGCTAGACCTCAAAATATAATAAGATGATCATCAAATAATACCGAATAAGAAAAGTAATGAAGAGATTTAAGAAAGAAAATGAG
>NW_017296782.1:0-272 GCF_001594075.2 Trachymyrmex cornetzi | reverse complement strand
CTTAGATTTAATATAGGATAAGTATTTATATGGTGCGCGTTATATATTGTAAAAGCGTATAAGAATACGATAATAATTTCAAATTTAAAACTTAAAACTATAACTCTCGAAAATGTCAAATAACATAAACATTAATGGGCTAATGAGAGTCACAGCTGCGGTAATTCGTGCGAGAAAATAACAATTTTTATTATGTATAATACTTATAATTTTAGACGTTTCGGCTCCAATTCGGGCCATCCTCAGTAATTCGAATCGATATAATAATCATT
>NW_017296781.1:0-746 GCF_001594075.2 Trachymyrmex cornetzi | reverse complement strand
AGTATTTCTTGAGATATTTTAAACGTTTTAGACTCATTTTTTAATTTTGTGGCGGTCTTAATATGAAGTTTATCTACGTTGGAGTTTCCTTCTTTATCATCACATGTTTTTATTTATCGTTTTTATACATTTAAATTCACTTTCTTGATTCACTTATTTTATTAGAAAATTCTTTGTCAAAATCAATATTTCTCTGGAAACTGTGTTCCTTAGCAACACAAAAATTTATATAATAAAAATATATAATAACACTGACTTTATTGATTATGGCTGGTTTAGAATTACTCGAGTGTAAATTCTTTGAATAAAATCTTTATTCCAAAAGCTGTGAAAGTCATTCATAAAGAATTAAGACGCTACAAATTGGTGACCCCGACTTGATCTTCTTGATAACTTTTGAAGAGATCGAGGTCGTAGGATAATATTTTGGAGCGATGTCTTCAGATAGAGAGTCTGTCTAGGACGTTGGCGAGATCTTGGGTTCACTGAACTTCATATAAAGTGACTCTTCATAATGCCTGTGGATAGGACTCCTGTCAAATCACCTGAAACTCCGACAACAACTCCTGAAGATACTGAGATACCGACCTTTTCTGGAGTAGATTTAGGAGGAGCCAATTTGACGGTTGCTGATCTACTTCAATCCGGTGAGTCGAGACAAGTCAATTCCAATGAATTTTGCTTTGTAAAATTACCAACTTTTTGGCACAAGCATCCGAAACTCTGGTTTGCTCAATTAGAGAGCG
>NW_017296780.1:0-1070 GCF_001594075.2 Trachymyrmex cornetzi | reverse complement strand
ATATCCTATATATGTACTTGCATATATACCATATTGTAGTCTTTTTCAAACTGCGCGCCGAATATTATAATAAAATTTATTAACAGTTTTTAATGCATTAATATCTTTATAATATATGATGCTTGATGGTAGCATCAAATTATTAAATTGCTTGTCAATTTAAATTCGCGATTACTAGAGTAGTATTAATTGCGTTTATTTAGTCCGGAAAAATATTCGGCGCGCAGTTTGAAAAAGACTACAATATGGTATATATGCAAGTACATATATAGCATGTATTAGTAATTCACGATTGAATTATTAAAGCAACGAAGATCCAGCTTCGACCGTAATAGGCTTCTTAAATTTCTAGTATTGTATTTATACATATATTTATATATGAAATATGTCCATACATGTTTATACATCCTCTTTTATTTACAGATGCAAGTTATTCCTGGAAAACGGAAGGAGACATTTATTTATATATATGATGATTATGTATACCATGTAGACAGTCGTTGTGATACTATTTTTCGATGTAACACACGTCGAACGACGAAATGTCGAGGTTCAGTCATACTTCAGCATGATAATAGTGTGCATGTTTTACAAGAACATAATCATCCAAGATCACCATTTGTTAAAGAACAAATTGAAATGAAAGAAGAAATGCTAAAGCTTTCTCGCGAGACTTCTACTGGATTAAAAGAAATCTTTGATACAATGTCCAGAAGGTAAAATTATTTGATATAACATAACTTGAAAAATATTTAATGAAAAAATATTTTATTATAGTATTTTGAAAAACTCTCGACATCATCTATTAGATTCTGGTATAAAAAACGAGATGTCCTATTTACAAAAAATCAATGTAACCTTGACCGTGACGCTATCCAAGATCAAACCGATGTGATCAATAAATAGATTTTTTGAACTCTACAACTTTTGTTTGGAACATTTTTGTCATGAATGCTTAGTTTCCGAAATATTAAGAGGTTTCCACACTTTTGACAGACTCTGTATACAATACATGTGGTATATATATTAATTTTATGAGGGTATCCCATTTTAATTTCTCCAGACAAATA
>NW_017296779.1:0-828 GCF_001594075.2 Trachymyrmex cornetzi | reverse complement strand
CGGTGTGCAAGTCGATGTACAACATGACTATTCGTCTTTACGATCCCCTTAAAATTATACGGAGGAAAAAAATTTTAATTTGAATAGGTATTATAGTTGATTAAATGTAGAAGCAGAGAATTAAGGATGTTTTATACATATCTTCAAAGTAAAAACAAAATTATGAAAAAATTACAGATTATTACCATAAATCACGTTTAAAAATAATACTACAGAAGTGATCGTTTACTATCTGGATCATAAGTTATTTTTATTAAATAGTAGTATTTTTTTAATCGCTGTTCTAATGAAAATATATGAAAATGCAATATATGGAATGAATGATAAAAATCTCAATTTCTTAATAAAAGTGCATTATGTATTCTGGATTATTTATGTTGAGTTACGATGCATGAACTAGTCGTCCATTAAATAAACAAAATATTTATTTGTTCTATATCTTTGTAACAATAATCAGTGATCTCAATAAAACTTCGCATATATTATTTTATGTGAATATTAAAAGTACTTATACAAGAGAAATGTAAACTTTTTTAAGAGAGAGAGATTAAAAAAATTTTAATTTTTAAACTAATAATAATAACCATTAAAATAAATAATCTACATGATTATGTTATTAAACAAAAAGAATCTTATTCACATAACTTTCAGATGTATATATTTTATTTGAAATGGAAATATGAAACATATTTCCAAATTTAATTTTCTTTGCAGGTCTAATACATCCTTAAATTGTACAGTAACATCTTTTAGATGCTTTTCCTTCTAAAAAAAAACAATGTAACAAAATATGATCAAAAAGTATTAAAAGCATCATGTCATCGAAAT
>NW_017296778.1:0-279 GCF_001594075.2 Trachymyrmex cornetzi | reverse complement strand
ACAGAATTTAACTTGGCGCCACAATTGTTGATATCAAATCTTTTATACAGATAATACATATATAATTAGATTTAGTAAAAACATTAACTGAATTTAACTTGGCGCCACAATTGTTGATATCAAATCTTTTATACAAATGATACATATCATTAGTTCTACTAAATAGCAAACGTGATTATTTATCAGTTTCACGGCCGATTAAGTAATTGGCACTGATGAAACTGGCCCAAATGGTGATTCTTTACGAGAAGCACCATTTGGGCCATCAGTTTCACGGCC
>NW_017296777.1:542-775 GCF_001594075.2 Trachymyrmex cornetzi | reverse complement strand
TTACTGCTAATCGCGCTAAATAGCGCGCAGACTCTTAAGGGGATCCTAAAGATCTGTATTACCAACTTAAACACGTATAATTTTTGTATAACGAATACTCTTTCTCATTCACGGATTCGAAAATCCTTTTCCAGGATTAAAGTATACGCATTAATACGTGTTTGTGAAGTAGAGCCTACGCTGAGAATGATTAAAAATTTCGAATTCAATATATTTTTTACCATTTCTTAGTG
>NW_017296777.1:0-424 GCF_001594075.2 Trachymyrmex cornetzi | reverse complement strand
ACATACAATGTCGAGTTCTTAGAATTAGATTTAGACGCTTTATCGCGACGAATTCGTTGTACGAAAATTGACACGTATGTGTGACTGCGTGTATCATAGTTAAGTGTGATATTGCCGTGTAGTATAAAAAGACATGTCGATGTGCCGCGCGCGGTACGACATCTAGCGATTTCGTCTGAGTTCGAGCTTTGCTTTAGGATCCCCTTAACGCGCAGTTGAATTTCATTGTTATAATATATTGCCGAATGGTCTCTACTAATAATTCGCTGCATCTAAATCCCTATAAATCATCCTTGTTTATTGTCGGTTCCTCAACATTATTATCTCGTATTCAATCTTTCAATATTTCTCTTAACTCTGTTCCAATTCCTCGCTCCTCCTCTATCGAAATTCTTGGTGTCCATGTCGAATCTTCGTATTCGAT
>NW_017296776.1:53577-55275 GCF_001594075.2 Trachymyrmex cornetzi | reverse complement strand
TCTAGAAATGTCAAATTGTTTATTTGTGTTCTCACAGAGCGTTCAATGGCTTCTTTGTTGCCTGGGAAAACGAGTCTGATGATTTCAGCGTCGATAAAGAGATTAGTCAGAAGTTCTATCTCCTTGATCAAATATCGTGCGCACTCGTTAACGTTGTCGATAACAGACGTTAGCTGGTTTACATGCGCATCGACACATTTGATTACTCTCTCCATTCCTTGAAATGTAGCTTGCTGCATTACAATCGCGACGGAGTAAGATTTTCTTTTCTTCGTCGGTGGTTGTGCTGACTCTGCCTGTGTATTTGCGGATGAAACTTCCTTTGGAACATTTTCATTTTCCTTGTGCGTCACCAGAATAGCTTTCGCACCGTAGGCGGAGGTGAAGCTAACGAATATGTTTGCGAATGAGATAGGATTTACTTTGGTTTTGCTGCTTTCGCTTAGGTACGTGCGAATGTAGTCCCATATTCTCTTGAAATTGTTTCCACGTGTTCGAATCGAAGTTGATTCCTTCTGCGTAATTGCCAGTCAATTTGACGATAGGTTCGAAGATTCCCTCCTTCGTTGATTGTAATCCCACGTGTAATTTCTTCGTATGAGAAGAGTTGAGTGGGTACGTCGGAGAAAGTAACAAATATTGTTGCATATTTCGTTCGGTAATATTGTTTATCACACGCGGATTAACGGACACTGAGGGATTTTCGATTTCTTGTCTTCCAGCCATGTCTCTTCGCGTGAAACTTTGGACGAATGTTCACTCGAATGAAGAAAAACTAGGAGGGACGATTCCGAAGTAGACGCTTCGAACAACGAGACTCGAATGAAGCAGCGTAATACTATGAGAAGCAGTCTCTGCGCTTATATATGCTTTTTGAAAATTAATGAAAACCTGCGTGCGCATAAAGTTTATTTAAATTTCCCCTTCCCTAGAAGAAACTAGAAATACTACGACGTTATAACGTAGTTACTTTTTAGGAAAGAATTTTCTCGAAGTTATAAAACGGAAATATTTCATGTTCGAACACGTAAAAATGGAATATATTGTCAAGAATATTCGTTTATAAAGAAGTAATAAATTAAAAATTTTTTCGAGATAAAGGAAAATATTCTGACACTAGATTTATAAAACTTTTATGGTTAATAAATTATAGAAATATTTCTCGTAGACACTAAGGGTACGTATGAAAAAATAGAAGTTTAACTGTCCAAAACCAATTTATGATTGAAATAAATTCGTTTTCTAAGAAAATAGAAACATTTTCACTAAAGAAAAATTATTCAGTATCTGTCGTAAAACTTTTTTTCAGAATAAATAAAAAATAAGTCTTAGTTATACAATATTGAACAAGAAAAAACATTTAGAGAAAGATATGCTTGCAGGGTGCACGATTTTTCTTTCTTACAACGAAAAGTATAAGAAAGGAAAACTAACAAAAATTCAAGCGATTTATGAATTTTCTTTATTGAATATTTTATTTTTTGTGCTTGTCATAAAGTTATAGTACGTGAGAATCCTTTCAATTAAAAAGCGTGGCAAAAATGTAAAGGTTAAATTAGATATGCGATAGGTTATAACCTAAGGATAAGAATACCATAGAGTGACAAAAACTTTTCCAAATTAATAACGTGGATCAGAGCAAAGGGTTACTTTTTAGGAAAGAATTTTCTCAAAGTTACAAAACGGAAATATTTCAAT
>NW_017296776.1:52506-52936 GCF_001594075.2 Trachymyrmex cornetzi | reverse complement strand
CGATATTTATGTCGGTGAGGACTGTAACGAGTTAATTGGTGAAGCGCCAAATTTTAATTTTGACTCGGTCGAAGGTCTTGTACGCTGCAAGGTGCTCCCTCCGCGTAATCTCTTTCATCCGGTACTCCCGTATCGAGTAAGAAGAAAGCTGCTTTTCGCATTGTGTCGAAGCTGCTGCGAAACTTTCTCGCAGGAAACGTGCACTCACGACCGTCCCGACGAGCGTGAATTCGAAGGTACTTGGGTATCCTGCGAATTACGCAAAGCCATCGAGAAGGGCTATCTCGTGACGTGCGTTAGTGAAATTTGGCAGTATAAAGTCACACGATACGATCCCAATACTCGGCAGGGAGGTCTGTTTGCCGAATATATAAATACATTTCTACAATTAAAGCAGGAAGCTAGTGGATGGCCGAGCGAATGCGGGGAT
>NW_017296776.1:48999-51360 GCF_001594075.2 Trachymyrmex cornetzi | reverse complement strand
AAAGAATTGTAGGCTGACTTCGTCGCGGATAAGCTTATGCGCGTCGCACCGTGGCGCGAATCAGCTCAGAAGGCTCTCCGCCCCCTGATTAGCCTACGCGGGGGTACGCTGACGCGAGCGTGTGCACGCCGCGTGGGGGCCTCGTCGCGTCGATTAGCTTATCTCCCTGCTTAAATTTGTTCTTTACACATTCTTGAAAATAATGTTAAGCGCCATTTTTTACCCTTTTCTTATTTGCTTTTGAAGTTTTGCACGGTAATCGCATGTTCATTTCGCAAAATGGACGTGCGCTGGAAACATCCCTGGACATCGATCGTATGCGGTCCTACCGGTTGCGGAAAGACGATTTTCGTAAAGACTTTCCTCCGATATTTATCTCTCATGTCCGACGTGCGTTTCGAGAGAGTTTTATTTTATTACGCGGAGTGGCAAGAAGCTTATCGACAATTACAATACGACGATCGTGAAAAAGAGATCGAAGAACAGAGTTGGCGACGCAGTAACGTTAAAGCGACGAAGAAGAAGAAGAAGAACGTAATTGAATTTCGCGAGGGATTACCTCGTTCGGAGGATTACTCGAACGATCCGCTCTCCCCGAAATTAGTGATAATCGACGATCTTATGAGAGAATCGTCGTCGAGCGACGCGATCGTGGATCTTTTCACCAAAGGCAGTCATCACAAGAATCTCAGTGTTATTCTTATCTCGCAGAATCTCTTCCATCAGGGACGTGGTCAGCGCGATATATCGCTCAACGCGAATTACATCGTCGTTTTCAAAAATCCACGTGATCGAGCTCAAATTCGTCATTTAGCGCGTCAAGTCTATCCCGACGATCCGAAATTTCTAGAAGAGGCATACTACGACGCTACGTCGAGGCCTCACGGCTATTTGCTGCTCGATCTGAAAAATCAACCCCGGACGAGTACCGATTTCAAACGTGTATTTTTCCCGAGGATACGACTCATTACGTCTACGTGGCACGTAGATCATTTTCCAGGGGATTCGTATAAAAAGTGAGTACGGGTAATTGTACGTGTCAGTCGTAGATTTTTCTCGCGATAAAGGTGGTTGACAAGAAATCGCACAGTGCGACGAAAATTACCACACATTCGATCGGTAAGAGAAACGCCTGTCTCCTCGCGGCGCTCTATCATTTGAACAAAAATCAACGTACAACCTTCTTACGCGGTGCTGACGAAAAATTAATTCATTGTATCTGTGAATGTTTTTTTAATACACTCGAAGGTAACGTCTCGCTCGAACGTTGTGAAAAAAATCGGTTAATCAAATACAAAACGCCTCTGCGTCGCATCGTTGCAAAACGTAGAAATTGGAAGGATAAAAGAAAGCTGTTGGCGAATTTTTACCTTATATTATCGGACCTGTATTATCGACCTTATTATCACTAATTATCGAAGGTACGAAATAGTGGGTTAAAACGCTATGGAGAGGGCCAAAAAAATGGTTTTAATTTCGACGGAAAATCTCGAGAAAATGCAACATCAGTTACGTCAGAATCCGACATCATTCGCTGACGGAGAGTCAAAGGAAATCGCAATACCACAAAATTCGGATAACACAGCGAGCACTAATAACACAGCGCAAACTCCCAGAACTCATCTAACACGACTCGATGCGGAGATGGGACGGATTCTTAATTCTGACTGGCCATGTGACGAAAGTGGGAGATGGAAAATGTACAGAGAGGCATTATGGCGATACCTACGATTTATTCAAGAAACGCGAAGGCAGAAAGACGCCCGCAGCGAAAACGCAGAAGACAACGCTACACGAGATGGCTCCGCTGATAACGAGACGACGAGCGATGACGTTTTTCACGATCTCACGCAAACATCCAATATACCGCCAGCACATTCCACCAGTAATACCGGTATTATTACGAAAAATTTTGAAATTTTGAGCGATCATAATCATGCGATGAATAATCATGCGATGAAAAGCATTGAGGAAATAGTGGAAAGCGTACCGAAATCTTATCGTAAGCATGCACACTTACTGATGAAACATTTGATTCGAAATGCTATACCTGATAGAATTAGTTGGGACGAGCATGGAATCGTGACTATAGATGGCAACGTCGTGAAAGACTCGAATATCACCGACTTGATAAACGACGCGATGCGCGAGAGAAAAACTGTGAAAGCAGTAGGTAGAAATCAGTTCGCGCGATTACTCCGTGCGTTGAACGTACCTTCTGCGCTGGTGAGAAATAAATTATTATTGTTCTCGCACGGTGTTGGCGTAAATAGCGTAAAACTTCGACCTCGGGCGAATTCCACGCCTTTTATATCGAAAGCGCAAGTTCCACGCCGATTGTATCGAGAGGAAAGAGAAAAA
>NW_017296776.1:47737-48081 GCF_001594075.2 Trachymyrmex cornetzi | reverse complement strand
TTGGCGAAACCCTCACGTGTACGAACTGCGAGATTTAGCAGGCGAAGTCATAGACGGTATTTTTTATGAGCAAGAATTGGCTCGAGTTGAGAAAAACGTAGAGGAAGAACAGTTTATCGTTGATCGCGTGATAAAGAGTAAAGGACGAGAGCTAATAAGCAAGTGCTTGTTAGTTGGCGAGGTTATCCCAGTAAGTTTGATAGTTGGATTCTAGCTTCGAATTTAATTTCTCTTCGCGATGGAGGAGGAACAATTTCTTCTGGTACTTCCGAGTAACAGCAGTATGCATCATTTTCCGGATAATACAACTTCGTCCTTCATCACGGAATTACCTCACTCTATCG
>NW_017296776.1:47089-47360 GCF_001594075.2 Trachymyrmex cornetzi | reverse complement strand
CAAATAATTATCCACTTTATTCCAAGCTCGCGGTACGTAAACCTAATTCCAATGAAACGGAAGAGAAAACTTTTCTTACTCACGGATTTATTAAGGAGACGGGAAATCGACTTGCAGACCTTTACTGAAGGACCGAACCCTATAGTTTGTGGCACGGTATCCCCGATAAAATATTCGTTTATTGCGATATTTGTGAGCCTTATATAACAGGTGATGTACGTACTCCTCTTCTCAGGATAGTTCCGGTCGAGATACGCAGCCATAATTACGC